>NC_088921.1:35495000-35587500 GCF_038396675.1 Hydra vulgaris
TTTATAAACTATCGATCTCAAAATTTAAGAAGTAAGAAATTTGCTTACAGTTTAAACAAAATTAGAATTCATAATTTTTTCGTATAAGGATGTCCATAACCAATTTTTCTTTAAAACAACCTTTTCTCTGAAAGCATTTTGTTTGTGCTATCTAAAAGATAAGTTGCTTGAATTTAGGATTATGTTTTGCTTTCAAAAATTTTACTTTATATACTGGTTCTTCTTGTCCTTGAACAATCGTCAAAGTAACCTGAAACAAAATTGTTGTTATTATAAAAACGACGCTCTTGAGCAACTTTCTTAACTTTAGTTGTCTTTTTTAGTGAGGGAAACCACGAATGATGCATTAATACAAGGCTTATACGACCTGTGTTTGCTGGGTTGGGAGGAGGTAAAGTAGATTCCTCGATTGCATCTAAATAAAAAAACAACTGAAAATGCAAGAAAGCAATACTAAATTGAAGTGTAAAACCGGACCATCTCAAACAAACTTTTATTTATAATTAACACCCAATAAAACTGTTGTGCCTTATCATGAACTTACGGAAGATAAGTTATAAGATTCAGGCAGTTTGTTATAACCTAATTAAAGTTCAGGTGTTAATGAAGTTTATAGCAATGTCATTATTGAATTAATACATTATATATATACAACTACCACTTTTACATATTTTTAATTTATCTTTAAAATATATTTTTCCAAAAAACCTGAAAAAGTGCTTTCTGATGTTTTTTCAAGGCTTTGGAAAACGACGTTGAACGACTTTTCATAAACGTATAGGTTGAAAAATTTAAAGCGCAGACTGGAATCGAATTGACATGCGACATCAGAGAAACGTCCGTCGGACAAACGTCCAGTGGACGTTTCCCTGATGACGCATGCCCACTGGGGTTGATAGAGTAGATCATTATATTCTTTTACATAAACTTAAAAACTATTGTATTTTAAGTTCTAACTTAGTTATGTTTAAAAGTTATTTAATGAATTGGAAACAATACATCTCGTATAATGGTGGAAAAACAGATTTAGTAACAATTAATTGCAACGTCATGGATCTTTGACCATTTTATTTTTTATTTTTTATTATTTTTTTATTTCCCAGTAAACACAGATTGGTTTAGAAATGAATAAAACGTTTAGCGCCCTATTATTGATCAAAAATAGACGCTTGATTTGAAAACATGGTTTCAAAATGACTCAGTTTCTAACATCGATGGGTATAATTTATATCGCAAAGATTGCTGTGACGGACGTTGAGGTGGCGGTGTAGCTATCTAAATTACTGACTTATTTAACTCTCATAATGTTAATCAGTTCTTTGCAAACCCACTTGAACAAATTTGGGTATCAGTAAAAGTTGAAAATAAACGCATACTTATTGGGTGTATATATAGACCAAATGATGCTAATCTAATAAACTGAATGTCGCTGAATCTTTCAAATTAGCTGTTAGCTTAATTAGGAAGCCCTAAGATGACTTTTTGATTATTGGTGATTATAATTTCCCGAATATGAAGTGGTCTAATAATGTATTAAATCTTTCAATCCAAACAATTCTAACGAGTATGAATTTTGGAACATTTACCAAAACAGCCTCTTTACGCAAAACATCACATTCCCTACTTTCCAAACAACCTATTGGTTGTAACAATAAGTCCAAAATTTTTTTGGGGGAGGAATCATATATGATTCCTCCCCCAAAAAAATTTTGGACTTATTGTAACATACAACAATAATTCTATTTTAAGTTTGTCTCCTAATGCTATTACTAAGTATAGCATTAGGAGACCCGCTAAAGTCACTTTAGTATTAGTACTACCCGAAAACGAATCTCATTTGTTTAGTTACAACAAAGGTGATTATAATTCAATATTAAACTTTATTATATCAATTAACTAAGTATACCTTTTTTCATCGCCTTCATCAAAGTGACAAAATTCCCTTACAACTTCCAAATGTTAGCAATGGGAAACACAATATTAAAAGAGAAAAAACAATGAAGTTTCTAGGCGTTCTCCTTGATGAAAATGTCACGTGGAAAAATAATATAAACTTAATCGAAAAAAAAATTTCTAAAAATATTGGTATACTTTATAAGGTAAAACCTTACCTGAACCAAATATGCTTAAAATACATCTATTTCTCTTTTATTCATTGTATTCTCAATTATGCTAATATTGCTTGGTGCAGCACCAATAAAACAAAAATTAAAAAACTTCTCAACAAACAAAAACATGCAATTAGAATAATATCCAATGCACATCATCTCTCGCCTTCACAACCATTGTTTAAAAATCTCAAAATACTAAATGTTTACCAAATAAATATCTTTCACATTTTAATTTTTAGGTACAAAGTCAATAATGAAACAATTCCAAATATATTCGAAACCTTATTTAAAAAAATACAGCACAAATACCCTACTAAATATTCAATCAATAATTGTATTCATGATAAAAATTATTATGAAGTCACCAAGCTTTCTATTACCACTAGGGGGCCTCAAGTATGGAATATACTAATTAATAACAAGATTAAAACGCTTGAAAAACTAATTTCAAATTAAAACTAAAAGAGTTAATTTTATTTAATGTAAATATAGAAGACTTCTTCTAGAATTATATTTATAAATGGGTCATCAAAATAGATTATGCTGCATATTTTCATGTTATATGGAAAGATTTAAGTTTATGAATTGTTATTTATTCTACTTTTCATTTTTATTGCAATACAAAAATGTACATATGTTTTTTTAAATTCTTTTAAATTCTTAAAAATATATTTCTTAATACAATATCCTTTTTTTTTGTTTTTCAAATTTATTTGAAAGATTTTTTATTTTACTTTTTACTTTGTGATCTTTTATATCGATATTAATATCGGAATTGCTTATTTATTATTTCTTTATTTATTTTTATTTTTTTTTATTTTTATATATAATATTTAATGACATATATTTGCTTAACCGTATGTGTGTATATGATGTGAATATATTATTTACGGAATTTTAGGGGCTTGGTGACAAACAATTGTGTCTTCTTCTTGCCCCAGCCATTGTTAAATTTTAATTACGAAATTTATAAATATGTATTGACGGCAAACTTACAGAGAGAAAAAAAAAATTGATGGGATACTTTATTTCTACACAAAAATGCGGATCAAATATTCAATATATTAATTCTTATTATTGCACTGCTTGCAAATTTTTATCCCCAAGATTAAAAAAAAAGGTCCTTGGGTTATTCTACATATTAAAAGTTTAATCCGAGCAAAAAAATGGGCTTGGCATATCAACTGCTTAACTAAATGGAAGAATAAAGATCTCAAAACAAATTACAATTGTCTCAAGCGTTCCCTTAAAGCTAAAATATCTGTAGCAAAAATATTACATGAAAAAGAAATAATATCAAAATCTCAGAACAACCCAAAACTCGTCTACAAATACATTACCAACCAACTAAAAATTAAAGATAAAATTCATTCACTCAAAAATGTTTCAGGGGAAATTACTGAAAATCTTCCCAATATACTTGAACTTCTGAACTCTCAATACAAATCTATATTTACTCTTAAAAGCCCCAAAAATTTTTCATTGTTTAATAAAAGTGAAGTTAAACCTAAATGCAATTATAATAACAACTTGGATTTCTTAATTGCAGACATTATTAATGAACTTACCGATCTAAATCCTTAAAAATATTTCGGACCTGACGACTTACACCCTTTAATACTTAAGGTATGTGCTAAAAGCTTCGCAACTGCGCTTACAAAAATCTTCTATGAATCTTTTAATTCTGGAATAGTTCTAACTCTCTGAAAATTAGAAAATATTAGTCCGGTCTATAAAAAACAAGGAAGACAAACTACTTCCTGAAAACTATTGACCTATTTCACTAACCTCGGTTGCGTGCGAAACCCTTGAAAAAGCTGTAAAGAATAAAATCTTGCAGCACATCAACGATAATAATCTGCTCTCTAAAAATCAACATGGCTTCCTTTATCATAAATCTTGCGTAACCAATCTAATAGAGACTTTTGTTATTGTTTTGTCTTCCCTAGCATTACACCAGCTTATAGATGTAATCTACCTCGACTTTGCTAAAGTTTTTTATTCCGTACCTAGCACTAGACTTATGTTAAAATTAAAATCATTCGGAATAAACGGCAAGCTACTACAATGAATTAATTCCTTTTTAGTAGGTCGAATGCAACGCGTTACAATTAAAAATACTAGCTCTGTCTGGGTTGATGTTCTTAGTGGTGTTCCTCAAGGTTCTGTTGCTGTATTATCCATTATGGTAAAACTAATTCTATGTATAGTTACTTTTTGCAAAATAACCAAGGTATAAATGCCTTAGGAGCTACGAAAGAGCGCGATTTAGATTTTTACAGCTAACCTCAAGAAGCACATATATTCAATCAGTTGTTTCCAAATCTTGGAGACAACTGATTAAATTTGTGTCTCCAAATCTGAGACTAAATCTACCATCACTTGAGTTTCGGCGCCTACGATGCAATCTTATCCAAAATTTTACACTAATACATCGATTTGATATAATTAATAATAATTATCAACCAAAACTTATAAACTACTTGTCACGTGGTCATTATTTTGAAATAAGGAGTGAATATGCTCCAAACTGTCTTCCAAGACACAACCAACTATATAATAGATCAGCAAAATACTGGAACAAACTACCCGATCAAGTAACTTTTTACTCAACTGCACTTTCTTTTAAAATTAGACGAGATCACTAGTTAAGGATAAAATTTGGAACAAATATTTATAAAACTTGTTGTTTATATTAGGGTGTTTTCTCTGCTCGCTCTATGTATATATTGTATATATATTTTACGGCTACAACTATAACAATAAAAAAAATGTACATTTCAAACTTTTTTATCTATACGTTTATTAAATGTCGATCTAACGTTTAGAATATCGAGTTATACTGGTCATTATAGTAAACCTTTAATCGACTTTCAATAAACGTAAAGATTTATAAATTTAAAATCTACGCTTTAAAGTTTTTAAAATATACGTTTATGAAACATCGTTCAAACGTTTTCAATATTGACTAATATAAGTTAATATTCTAAACGTTTGATCGACGTTTAATAAACATATTTTAAATTATAGTATAGACATTGGTCAGAAGACTCATACGACAGCTTAAGCCACGCGGTTCAATTAGGCACAACTAAGACAGAATTGAAAAAGATAAAAATATAGATATTAGAAAGTAAACATTCAAAAAATTAAAAAATGCAATACTACAAAAATAAAGACGTAAAAATAATTTCAACAAACAGTTTATTCTTGCCACAAACATAACAGGTAACATCGGTTGAATATTTCAATGTAATATATTTTATAATATTATTATCAGTAAATATTTGTATTGAAGTCATGAATACTCATGAACATTATTATTTATTACTTTATTCGAATAGAATAAGCAAATAATTTGGTTAGCTTCTTATCTCTAAATCAAAGATAAGATCAGATTGTTTAGACTACTTTAGAGTCTAATTGAGATTGTTCAGAGTACTTTAGAGTCTGTAGTTAAATTAGTCACAAACAGTTAAAAACTGTCAAGAGCATGATGACCTAGAATCAATTGTAGTAATTCTAATATTTTATGCGACCGTGGCGCAGTGGTTAGAGCGCTTGCTTTATAAGCAGGAGATCCAGGTTAAAAACGAGCTTTGGACATATTTCCGCGTCACGGTAAGGAAGGAGGCGTGAACTTTCTGGTTAAATGCACTTCCGCGGTGCCCTGTGACAAGACCGTTAGGACTTCTTGGGGCACCTAAAAATTAAAAAATATATATATTTATATATATATATATATATATATATATATATATATATATATATATATATATATATATATATATACTATATATAAAAAAAATGGCGGACTCTAAAATAATGCAACTCGGTAAATAACAAAGATTTTAAAGTTACGGCTTGTCGCGCTCACTTGCGCGGGCAATAGCTTCTTGTTGTGTTGAACTGTATTGGCGGATATATTACCTCGCTTTGTTGTTTACTGTTAATTAATACATTGTAAATCTTGAGTACGCTTCTACTTGTAGCAAAGCAATATTGCCTTGTTTTGTAAATTATTATAACTGAAGATAAATATACGTATAAAAATAGTTTAGTTAATTATAACTATAACTCGGCTGAAAAGTCAATTTTTATTGGCTGGTTAATTAAACTAGACTTAACCGCGTTTTAAAGATTCACTTCCATACAGTAACTGAAAGCAAAATAGCTGATAAATAAATAATAAACGAGTTTCGGGTGCGTCATTTTATAACATGGAAGTTAAAAAACTCTTTCAGCGAGGAAATAATGAAGATGAAGAATCTAAAGGAGACAATCAGGAGACGAATGTAGATAGTGTTGCACAAAAACCGGTGCAAAAAAACGGTATACTAGATAGATTTTTGATGAAGCATAAGCCAGAGAACACAGTGATCAAAAATACAATTTTATCGGAATATTAATTTTATCAGTAATCTTCAACGTAATTTAAATGTAAATTGTAATTTTTTTCTAAATAAGATTGAACTTAAAAAAAATTTGATGATGATAAAAAAATATAGTTTAATTAGACTGAATTTAAACGCTTTATATACGTATAATAACCCTAAAATAACCGTCGGTATGAATATATGTTTTTTTTCTTTTTCTTTTGTCTTCAAAATAAAAAATATCTCTCTTTAAAGGTAATTAATGTTTTTGTAAGTAGCTCTTGTATTATAAGAGAGAGAGTTCATTATTGTTTTTAGACGTTGTTCTCAATGAAAGTGTGATGAGAGAGGGGCACATAAGTACAATCCAAAAAACAAATTCAAAAAAGTATTGGTTTATAAACAAAGTCAAACATTTGTTAAAGCAAACCTGTTTAAAATATATTATTTTTTTGTTTATTTATAGGTATATAAATTCTGAAATCAATCCCTAGTATATCACTAACGTTATTAAAATAGATAAAGTGCTTTGTAAACAAAAATATGCTTTAAGAATTATATGAAATGTAGATAAAAGTGATCTCACTTTTCCCAAATTTCTATATAATAAATTTCAAAATCTATTCAACAAATTGAATCAACATAGTCTTACTTAACTTTTATCATAATCTTGTTTTTATGTTCAAAGTTGATAAAAAATGGATCCTTCTTATTTGAACCAACTTTTAAAAATATAAATTATTCATACCCAAAACTGTTTTCAGAAAACAATGTTATTCAACCTAAAACTTATATTCCGCTTTTACATCTTCAGATCTCAGTGTTGATGGGTACTACCCTTCAATACGTAAAGACTTCAATAGTAAAATGCTTAGCTTGAGGTATACATAGGCATCAATTCACCTATTTGACTGCACTCTTTTAGATGTAATTTCTTATTAAGTTGACCATGCCCTTTTTCTTTACCTCTCTGCCAATACTGTTGTTATTGGTGACTTTAATGCTCATCATACTAAATGACTTGGCTCTAACGCCACTGACCCTACTGGAACTAAAGCCTATAACTTCTGCAATCTCTTACTCAGATAGTTAACTTTGTGACTCATTTTCCTGCAAACCCTAATCATTTAACTTCACTCCTTGATTTATGTCATGTCTCTTGTCTTCAGTTTCTTTTTTTTCTCCCTTTGGTGATTCTGACCATGCAATGATCTCTTTAAATCTTTCATCTTGTACTTTCTTTTCGGACTTATCCTACCATTGCGTTACTTATTAATACTCTAAAGCTGACTGGGATTGACGTCTTTTCTCTCTCAACTGATAAATGCGCCTCCTACGAAACCTCCTGGATTCGGGAAGGAATAGAAGCTTTTAATCCTTCTTGTTGGCTCCAAGTCAAGTCTCATTCTACTCCATCGTTTTCACCTTGTTGTACAGCTAATATATCTATACGGAATAATTTTTTCATCTTTTTTAGAAGAACAACTCTCTAGAGAATAAGCAGCTATTTATAATTGCAAGAAATCAATGTAAATTAGAGCTGTTTGATGCTAAGCTCTATTATTCCCAGTTCACTAAATCTCGTACTTTATCTAAGAAGTTAGACTTTAGAGAAACTTGAAAAATCTTCAACAGCGTTGTTAACAAAGTTAGGTCTAACATTCCAACTCTCATTCATAAGACTGATCTTATTACCTCTCCCAAAGATAAGAAAGAACTATTTGCAAAAAACTTTTCTTCTAATTCGACTCTCGAATCTTAAGGCTATTCTCTTCCTTCCATTCCAATTAAACAGGTTAACTCATTGTTTGACATTCAAATCTCTCCAGCTTCCATTGCTAAAGTCATATATCAATTAAACTCCTGCTACAAATAATATGCTGAAATCCTTGTTTAGATGAAAGTTTAAAGCAAAACTTTCATTAAAAAGGCCATATTTTATAAAAAAAAAAATTACAATTTTTTAAATTATAATTCTTAAATATTTTTAAAACATATTTAAAATAAATGTAAAAATTAAGAAAACATCCAAATATGTTTCCTGTCTTCCTCGTCATAATTTTCATTTCTTTTTTGACTTCCATGTCATTGATGTCTTACAGGAAATAGTATAGCAAATATGCAACTGATATTTTGTAGAAATATTAATATTTGATAATAAGAATAAATGATGCAAGAACACATCTTTTTTGACAAAGGTTTATTTTTATAATTTACCTTACTATTCATACATTTTGTTTTACGATATTCAACACAAAATTGCAAACACCGTATTGTTTCACTGATTGAAATCCTTTTTGCGGAAGTTGTTTTATTGAGTATTGCAAAAACCCGGACCAGTTTGGACGAGGTTTTTTCGTTAATGACAAAAAACATCTCGCATGGCACAGAAGATCATAAGTAGACATCATTTTATTTATTTCAGAAATGAGCAGTGTTGCTACCCAGTGGTTAAAACTATTACATATTTCTTTGTGGTTATTGATTTCATTCCTGCTTATCTCTTCAATCGCTGATTGTTTAAACCGGTACAATTTATCTGGAGTGATTGAAAACCAAAGTCGTGAGAAATCTTGAATTAGTTGTTCACATCCAGTAAATTTATTAATATTGACAGCAACTCCGAATGGTATTGGTGCAATTACACTTTTCGGTTGTGAAGATTTTATGATATATACTATAGCCTGATATTGACTCAGCCATTTCTGACTGGAAAAAATCAATAACATCATACAAGTTTTATACAAGATTTAGGAACCCACTTCTCTCAGTTTTCAATATTACCAACAATTGGGGAAAATTTTTTACAGTATTCCTAGGCTGCTTCTTACACCACACTATCTCTTGTTGCTGGGCCCTCTTCTTTAAATTTCCTTATTATATAGTCTCTCATATTTTTAAACAAAACCAGTTCACTCTGACAGCCAGATCTTTAGTTTAAATGGATGTGGTATTCGTTTTTTCTCACTTTATTCAGCCTGAACTAAGTCATGCATGAATTACGATACACTGCTTTTTCTGCAACCAGGTCATTCAATGATCCCATTCTTTTAAGTTCTGCTTCAACACATACATCATCTCTTGCTTTCGCACATTTGATAATAGTGTTGTGTAATGGTAGCAATTGCTCTTGGTGGAACCTCTCTTTATGTCGCATAATAGGCTTTGAGAAAAAAAAAAAAAAACTTTCCAGAGAAAAGCAGTTTCAATTGATCAACGTAAGCTCTTAGATTCTGGTTCAACAAACTTTTCTCAAAATCCCGAGAGCCTCCTTACTGTGCGGTTATTTACAGGTTAATCTGACATGTGCTCCAAAACGCTATTTTGCATTTTTTATTTATCAACTTTCTCACGCTACTACTGTTTTAAAATAACTTTATTGAATTTCATTTTAAAGTACTTTATTTTAATTAACAATGTTTATTGTGCTCAGACTTTTAAAAATAATTTAACATAAGTGTAATCATTAGTTTTTATGCATCGAAAACAGACATTTTCGATATTTTATTTGCTACTAACCTTTACTATTAGGTATCAGATAAACTATCCTCCAATATCCTCCAAACATTTGACTATGTAAATCTCATGCTAAATGTATGTAAATAGCCATGCATCATAAATATTTTGCTACTATTCGCAATAAAAAAAGTTATAACAAAAGATTGGTCTTTGGTTAATGGTCAGTTAATGAGAAATACTGAGCATGTAAAAAAGATGTTTTGTACACAAAGAATACCTACAAAATCTTTCATTACTGTTATGATATATAAGTTCTGTAAATATAAATCTAAAAAAGTTAATTTATGACAAATACATACATTGAAAAGTAATATTTTTAATGTTTACACTGATAAAAGTTTTTTTGTCCATTAAAAATATTTCGTATTTTTCAAAACAATTTTGGCACAAAAAACTCGATTTTGTCCCACTGTGCATAATGGAAAAAAACAAGAATCAACTAAATCGTGAGTCAATTACCTTTCAAAAATTGTTGCTCAGTTTTCGATCAAATTAGTTACAGTAGATGGTGACCCATCTACTGTAACTTATTTATCTAAGTTTATACAAATCGAAAATAGATTTAATATTCGTAGAACTGTCAAAAAAATAAAATTACTTTTTCAAGAAGATAAACATCACAAAGCTAAACATATAAAAACTAAGAGTGAAAAGTTTGTAATAGAAATAGAATTACTTATATTTAAAGAAATTTTAATTTTTCTCAGCGTTCTTAGTATAGGAAGGATTTTAAGCTCGTGGTATATTATTTGATTCTTACTTTCATAAATATTATGACGACCGTGATTAGATCAAATTATTTGCATATTTTTTAACACGCGAATATTTGTAGTATTTCAGAAAAACACATGTTTCTAAAGACTGAAGTTACCCTTTCGTTTTAAGACCTTAGTGTTATTTAAAGAGTTGTTTAGCATTAAAAATGCGTTAAAATGATATATAATATTTGAAGATGAATTTTTAAAATTATTTGAGCATGCGTCATTTTCAAGCAAGGCCCGAAAAAAGGGGTTCTTCTGTTGCGAATTATGAAGCAAATTTTTTACATGATCTATATACCTTAGGGGATCACTTGGCAAAGTTTCAGCTTTATAAGAATTATTCCCCAAAAACAGTAGTTTTTTTGAATTTTACTCTTAGACAATCAGTTATTTACTGCAAACAATTATAGCAATACTGTCGACATTCCTATATTAATAAATGGCAACCCTCTCACTGAGTCTTCTTCTTTACATCTTCTAGAACTATCATTTGCTAATGACCTTTCATGGAAACCATATATAAAATTGATTGCTAAATTAGCATCTGCTAAGATTGCTTCTCTTTATCGTTATCGTTTATGTATAGAATACTGTTATCATATTTGAGCTCCAAAAACGTATTGTAAACGTAGTTGGACCTGCTCTATCTGTTAAGCATAAGCCTCTTTCCCATTGTCGTAAAGTTGTGTCTCTTTCTCTTTTCTACAAATACTATCATGGTCGCTGCTCAAAGAAGCTATTATCTCTAGTTCCATCAACCAAAACTCATTTTTGCTTGACTCTTCATTCAGCAAAGTCTCACATATTTACTTCTGTCCCTGTCTTATTTATTTCTGTCCCTGCATGCTCTAAAAACTTTTATTCGTCTAGTTTTTTCCCCGCATTTCAACCCATTGGAATTCTCTCCAATCTTTACGTTATCCTGATTCACACAACCTTCACCTTTCAAGTATTTAATATAACTCTATTCTTTTTTTCTAGTAACTCCCAACTTAATAGTGGTTGCTTGAAGCCTTGTTGGAAGTGAATTGGAATAAAATAAAAAAGTTTTAATGACTTATAAAATTGCTAAACTGATTATTTAGGCTGAAAATTTGATTTTTGAAAAATAAAAAAATTATTTTGAAAATACTCAGCTGACGTATAATTTAATAATTTTTTTAGACATAAATGCATATAAACTATTGTTTTTAAGCTGAAAATAAAAAGTCATTATTTTCAAATTTTAAAAGAATAATTTTTTTAAACATGTTTTTTACGTAAATTGATTATTCTTTTTGAAGTTTTTATATAACATCGCTTCTTTTGAGTACCAGGTTGACATACTTTAGAAGAAATTTCATTTTCAAAATATTTGGGGCCCGTCAAATTTTTAAGAGTCTTGAGCTACCCCTAAAATAATCTTTTGCTCAAAAAAGTTTTAAATCTAGTGTTTTAGTATTATATAGAATAAAGTAGAGGGGTAGAAGCAGGCTTTTTTTAAAAATGTTGTTTTAAGAATTACACTAAGGAACAGTGGTAACTAATTTAAAATAATTTAAAATGCAATTTTTAGGCTTGTTTAAAGCATATTTAAAGGTGCTGATATAATATTTCTAAGGTTAGAGACAAAATCTTTTAATGCTTAAATAAACTTTAAACTATAAAAAACATAATTATTACTTGCTTGCACAATCGTGTAATTAAAAAATTTATATTAAAAACATTTCTTATTATACACAGTCAGAGGCAATTTTACGGGGGAGAGGGTGTGTGTGTGTGCGGTGTTACACCCCCCCCCCCTTACAAAAAAAGGTGATTTTCAAGTTATAAATGGTTTTTTTACGAATTTAGTTGGCATCTGGGTATTTTACACAATTCACTTGGGTAAATTTTCGTTTTGAGGACTTTTTTTTTTTTAAGGAACCAGTCGGTACTTTTCAAGAACTCATCCCCGCCCCCCTCATTTTATTTGTAGAATTGCCTTTGTACACAGTGCAACAATAAAATCAAAATTTGTTATTAATATCAGTAGAAGAAGCAGTAGCAGAGGTTGCACGATTAAATGTTCTACTGATATTTAAAGACATTCTTTTACTCAAAAAACCACAGGAATAAAAAACTTTTGTAAAGTATCCATGCCATTTCACAATTCATAAAATTCAAAGAAAAATCAGATATAGCTTTTGTAAAACACTAAATAGGCAAGCTTTTTCTTTGCGTCTATATTGGAGTTTTTAGTACTAAAAAATGTAATAATTGTGTAGAAAAGGGCAGAAAAACCATTTAGAATTCTTTCATTACTTAAGAAATAAAGCTCTTTGAAAACTGAGGGAATAATAATTCTCACAGGGGTGGCGCCAGCATTTTTTTGTCTTTGAGATATCTAACCTCTAGACATATCTAACCTCTAGACATATCTAACCTCTAGACATATCTAACCTCTAGACATATCTAACCTCTAGACATATCTAACCTCTAGACATATCTAACCTCTAGACATATGACCTCTAGACATGGAGCAAACTACAAACATTTATATTTTTATTATTATGTCAAATAAGGATGCTTTGTAAAAAATTGCGATGATTGGAGCCCGGGAACAAAAAACCCTCAAAATTTTAGCCTTCCTACCCAAAACGTGAAAGCAACAAGTTGATGAAATATCTTTTGTACTATTTTCAACTAGAATTATATTCATCAAGAATTTTTAAGTTTCATAGTATAATTTCTCAGCGTTTAAAAATTATGACCATATAAAATTTGCAACCATCTCAAATTGAGGGGAGTTAAAGAATAAACAAAATGGCTAAATAAGAATATATACTTAATAAGTCCAAAATTTGGATATAGACATTTTACTTTTTTGCCACAAATGCTTGATTATCCAAGAAAACAAAGGGATAAAAAAACTAGTTTTTATCAATGCAATTATAAACACCTTCGTCTTGTAATAACTCTCTGTTTTATTTTTTTGTATCCAAAGGATATCTTGATATCTTTGTATCCAAAGAATATCTTCAAAAGTTCTACACAATTAATATAATATTTGGTTGCCTAACTTTATAGGAAATGATGTTTTTCTCCAATGGACTAACTTTTTCTTTGAAGTGATATATAAACTCGCGAATTAAGCGACATTTTGAACTAATCAAGGCTATATTTTATGTTTAATAAAGCAAAACACAAAATAAGCAAGGTGTATGTTGAAAGGAAAGTACAAATTTTATTTTTTTATTCTTTTTTTTTACTTTTTTATTCCTTCCTTATTTATCATTTAAAATGCAAATTATTAAAATGATACACAGTCTACGCGGTCGTTTAGATATTAGGAAAAAGTGTTATGTTTAGGTACGCATGCGCCAGTTATTGGTAAAAAACTTCAAGCTTTTAAAATGGCTCAAAATGGTTCATAATTACGAAGTGAATTACAGATGACAACCATTTAGTTGCATTTTATGGTGCGCTGTTCAGTATTATAAACTTTTTTTTTGTAAATCAATGAACAAGCGTCATATTTTTAATATTAGGCAAATAAGATAAGTTTAAAAACAAATTAAGATGCATGTAGTAGCATTTCTGTGAAAGCTATTTTACTGTAGGCACGGCTGTTTCACTCAATATAAAAGCGAGCTTGACGTCACAAGAATTTTTGTGTTTAAAAAAAAGATATTTTTTATAAGTATAATTATAAGTATTTCCGCGTAAAAAGTATAAAAATTCACTAACTTTAAAACAATAGTATTTTTTTCTATAAATTCTTTCATCTTCAAATTTAAAAAATATAAAAGAACTATCCTTCCTTGTTAAATAAATATTTCCATTAAACGGACTAAAATAAGATATTGTTAAAATATTGCTAAAGATTTGGGATCACTTTTCTGTTTTTTACGATTTTTACGGAAAACCTGTCTTGGACCAACTAAGATATTCTGACATAGCTACATGTTTGATAGTTGAAATTTGGAACACGTATTAATAAATGTCTATTCTATCTGATTTTTGGTGCATATTGCTCATTTTTGTAAGAAAAGTTAGTTTTTAATGCATTTCTATTTTTAATTTTATCACTTTACAATGTAAATCAAATTTTTTTTGTAATATGCACCAAATTATTGAAAATTCAATTCTTTTTAAACATGAAAATCAAAAAATTATTTTATGTACTTCCAGCTATTTTAAAAAATATGGTAATCAAACCTGGCTGGTTTAACAACAAATTTTTATTGTTTTATGCGTAAATTTTTGTAGACATTTTTAAACAATCACGTGACCTTAATACCTTACGATCCAAGCAGGAATGTCATGAATTTTATGAAAACAACTTTTTTAGCGAGACAAATTTTGAACTATAAAATAAGCAAAGTTAGGCGGTTTTTTTCTCTTGAGGCTAATCAACTAACATCAGATAAGTTTAATCCTATTATATCTTGTTCATCTATTTGTCAATAAATATTATTTTATTTGTATTGTATTATATTTTTATTATTATTTAGCATTATGTATTCTGCTAAAGGGAAATTATTAAAACTATACATCGAATGGGAAGATTGTTGGGAAGTAGAGTGTAACTTTGTATTAGTTAGGCGATTGGTCAGCATTGATAAAATGACTAACGGTTATTATCATTAGAAGTTAATTCTACCTCTGTGGTACCGCTGCTCTACCTACCTCCACTCTTGTTAACGAATGGAATGGAATTCTCATATAAATTGGTGAAAAAATATAATTTAAGAATAAGTACAAGTTATTGTCACAAGTTATCGAGTCAAGCAACCGTTCTTCTGGTTTAAAATGAAGTATGAATCTAGTATCAACTGGGTGTACAAAGAAATACTACTTAAAGAACTTATCAATGGACCAACTGATTATAGAATAGTTTTTTATGAGAACAAAAACAATTTCAAATTTTATTTGTATATTTAAACACGCAAAAATAAATTAAAGTTAAAATTAAAGCGAGTCCTAATTTATTACCATTTTCACAACATATTATTAGAACTGTTTGCACATAATAAAAAGTTTTTTAAAAGCTTAAGCTTTTAATTTTTAGGCTAAATATTCCTTAATTTAAATCTGATTTTATTTAATAGAATGAATTTTCAAAAACTAGTCATTTAACAGTTTATTCCCCTAACGACATTTTCGTAATTTTGCGAAAATTTAATTTTCTTTACTGGCTTAAAATAAATCTGTTTTAGTTAACTTTAAACGTTTAAGTAAGATTTTTTTGTTTTTAAAATAGTCCAACAATGTGTGCATTTAATAATAAATATCGAAAATATATTCTTTTTGATTTTTTTTTATAAAAAGTAACATCAAATTACTAAAATTTAGCAAATTTCGTCATTTGACGCGTTTATTCTAAAATTAAAGAAGTTTTTTAATATATTTGTGAAATGTCATCAGATAAAACATTTTATTGGTGTTTTTATTCTTTTTACAGATTTATCTCTAATTTTATAAAAGTTATAAAGGTTTTAGTAAGACCCCTTACGTAAATATTTTTTTAAAAATAACAAGAAGCCGTAAAGCTCGCCTGAAACAGCCGTGCACGGCTGTTTCAGGCGAGCTTGCAACATACAAATTGCAACATACAAATGCATGCGCATGCATTTGTATGTTGCATACATACACACACATATGATATATGTGTTTTTTTTTTAGCAATCGCAAGTTTCCAAATACATGCAATGTAAAGTAAGTAAAAAAAAAACATTACTTTTTAATTAGCAAATTTAATATTAATAAATAATTCTATTTTTATCTTTATTTTTATAGCATGATCGTTTAAAATGCACCAGAACAAAGATGTAAGAACATAATACATTTTTCTATAAAAATACATTTTTCTACCAAAATTAAATTTACGCAAGAACTAAAAAGTAATCAACTATAAAGTAAAGAGCATTAAAGAAATTGAAGAAAAAATTCTCAAATTCGTACAGTTAGAAATTCTGAAAATTTATTTAAAAATAATAAGCAAGTCGCTTTCCTATAGGAAATATCCTTGCATATGCAAGTATATATATATATATATATATATATATATATATATATATATATATATATATATATATATATATATATATATATATATATATATATATATATATATATATAACAATAATAATTCTGAAAAAACAATATATATTCTGAAAAAAGGTTATTACATGTCATGAATATTTAGAAATAGTACTAGTACTAATCTAAAGTAAAAATAAATTGTATGATAATAGTAATAATATTCAAACAATTATAACAACGACAATAACAATATTAGCAATGTTAACAATAATATTTATATTATTAAATATAATCCATATAATAATAAATAATAACAATAATAATAGTAACAATAATTTTGATAAATATTAAAACTAAATATTAAACAATAAAAATAAGTAATAATAATATGAATAATAGTAAAACAATGTTATAATAATATTTATATTACATAAAATAACACCAAAAGTAATAATAATAATAACCCACAATGAGCCCAACATTTTACAATGAGTATCTCTCCAAAAAAAAGGCATAAAGACTTATTTTAGTAATAGAGTTTAATGATTTAAAGTGAAGAGGTAAATTATTCCATGATTTTGTGCACCAGTTTGTGATTTATTGCTGTACTTGTAATGTTTAGTAATAATATATTTGTAAACAATGATTTAGAATATATAATTTAAGGTTACTAAAAGATGGAAGATAATAACAAGAACTTTTTATAGCGGTAAAGAAATAACAGATTGAGAGAGGTAGGGTACCTTGTGCGTGATTCCAGGGAAATAGACAATTTAATAGATGAATAAGAGCACACAATTTGATAATTTTGGACAGATAAATTATTATTATTTGTAAAGGATATTAGATTTAGAACGATATTCTTGAAAGTATAATATTTTAAATGTCTTGTTTTTAGATTAGATAACCTTTAAAAAATATTGGTTGATAAGTAGTTTATATTAGTATACATTTTTATGTGTGTAAGGTATTATATTAGTATACATATTTAAGTGTTTGTAGTATGTTTGAGAAATAAAATTGATATTAGATAAAAGAGAAAAATATATAGTAATAGAAAAAATATACTTTTTACTATTACTATATATTTATCTTTAGGAAAATATATTACTGATTTAATACAGTTTTATTGTGATAATTGGTCATATGATTCAGTGTTATCAAAGTTACAGATGTTGGAAGATCATGCTATTCCATTTTTGAAAAAATGGGGTTCTGGGTTTGGATACTACGAAAAAGGAGGCAAATCCATGTATTGCGAGTTTAAAGAAAAAGGTCTTAAAAAGTATTCTTGAGTCACACCATCAAAAACTAACCCTATAAACAGAAAGCTTAAACCAACCTTGAGAAAAAGAATATAATGCAACTATAAATTATTAAAAAAGAAAGTCTAAATAATGTAAAAATATATATGTAAGAGATTAAAATATTAGACAAAAAATAAAAAAGCAGAGAAGTAAAATACTACATAATATATAAAAATTATCAAATACATTTTTTTCTTTGTTAGTTCCACTTTATACTTGTTGTAATACAATTGATATTTAATAATATTAATTACTACTATTATCAACACTATATAGCAGTAGCAGGTTATGCATTTTTGAGGCCCAAAGCAATTTTTTTGGAGGTCAATTTTATATGCCGTGTGTATAGCCCCGCCTAATCCAGCACTGTATACTATATCAGTATTTAATATCATGCTAACAGATAATACGTTTTTTCCCCTTACCCACCCCTGTTTATTAAATAACTAGATTTATCTTGGCCTTATTTCCGAATATTTTAAAGAATTGATCAGTATATAGTTCATTTTCTTGATTTGATGAGTAGTTCCCTAATAGTCGTAAACTTATTTAAGGATTTTTAAATGAAACATGTGCATGAATCATAAAATGTCTTATGCGGGAGGTAGAAATCTAAAAAGGGCAAAAAAAGTGTCACATTACTTGTATAATTGAACAACCTTATAACTACAAAATCAATACCCCCAGATATAATTTTAAAACATTAAAAACAAACAGGGTTTAAAGTTTTTGTTAATTCAGCATTTTTCTGTAATTAAGACAGGTACGAAAAAGGAGGCAAATCTATTTATTGCGAGTTTAAAGATATAGCAGTAGCAGGTTATGCATTAGGTAGTCTAAAAGGTCATGAAAAAAGACATGAAGATAAGTTATACTCATCATTCGTATAATATTAATAGTTTAATTAAAAAGCTAAAAGTATTTGAGAGTATAATTTTAATATATTATAATATACACTATTAAAATCTCTAAATTTAAAGTAAACATGGTTGAATCTGTACATTGGCTCAAAGGCCAGGTTTGCTATATGGTGGAGCTTTGTGTCCCATGGGAGGGAAATAAATTTATACAAAATTTATTAACTGTATTTTCAACAACAAAAAAATCATAGATAAATTTTATTTACTTATCTCTCAGTGTTACATAAGTTAAAAATTCCTCAATATAATCAATCTGTAGATTATTAGCATATATCAATTATACATACAGTGTACCTACTTTATACAATCATAGTTTTTAAATCTTAAAGCTTTTAAACTTTAAAAATATATAGAATCTAATTTCAGCTTTTGTCACGCAAGAACATGATACTGTGCTTTTAATGATCAAATTGTTTTCTTGAAGTGTTTTATAAAATCACTTTATAAAATCGTTTTGGTAAGATTCATCTAGAGAAAAAAATGTTAACAAAATAATAAACTTGAATCAAGGAAATTTAGGAACAAACTTCCTTTAAGGAATAAACTTCATTCGTCAAATTACATTTAAAAAAATTAATACTAAATAAGGGCACCTTTTAGACAACGAAAACTGAAAAAAGTCTACTTTAGAAATCTTAATGAAAGAAAAAGAGAAAATAGTACAAACAAAATTAGCTATAAAATTTACACTCACTTTAATGCCATTAAAGTTAAAATAGAATTAAATAAATTCAAAAAATTAAGGATCTTGAACAACATATGTTATAAAAACACAAACTAACATAAATATAAAATCATATATAATACTAATAAATATCAATAAGAATTGTCTAACTGTATATTACCAACTACTAATGCAATTTGGTATCTAAATTAGTAAAACTAAATCATATATAAGTCTTTTTTATAAGACTATAATTGTCGTCATAATAGTTGTTCCAATATTTCCAACATTATAGGGTTGAAATATTAGAACATCGACAATTATAATCATCTAAAAAATAGTATATATAAAAAATAGATCTATTTTAGATTTAGTATATGTAAAAAAAACCAAGTAACATTTTAACTTGGTTAATTTTTAGTTTAATATCAATTCAAATTAATTTAAATTTCATGTAAGCTATGTATTTTAATGTGTTTCTTAAAAATGCTTGTCTCGTTTGCTTTTTTTAATTCCAAAAATATAATAAAACTTATGTATTATGTTGCATAAGCAGTTTACTCTCTCTCTTTCTATATATAGGGGAACCTGTTGTACCTTTGACCACGTTGTACCTTTGGTCACTCTACTCTGTTGGCTTACTAATATTATTTAAAAAAAACGGGAAGTGTCATTTGAAATAGTAGTCCATGACAAGTCTTCTTATCGTAAAACATTATACTTGGGATAGATGGTATTGATCCACAAGCAATTATAAGTTTTGACTCTTAAAAAGTAAATATTTGTGTTAATCTTATTCTGATTTTAAAACTGTGATAAATTGTTGTTTGATTCATCTACGACATTATAAACATTACCCAACATCTTTTTTTTGTTATGGAAAATTTTGGATGATTATGTCTGACCGTAAATGGGGATTAAGACAATAACTGTTAAAGAAACCCATCTCGTGTACCTTTGACCAGTCAAGGACGTTGTACCTTTGACCAATAAAAACTGCTTCCTCGGAAATTGGCGGACTCTAAGAGGGCAAGATTATAAAATTTATAATCTACCTTATTAGGCGTCGTCTGTGCTTTATTGCTTTTTAATGCAAAATTGTTTCTAGTATTATGATGATGAAATAATTCCATTGAATTTTAATGCAATTCACTATTTATTCTTGAACCACTACTACACTTAGAATAATCAATTTTGTTAATTTAGTTAGTTGGACAGCTGAAGCAATATTATTGTCAAGTTCATTTTATTACCTAGTTTCTGCTCAGCTATAGGGAATTAAATGTATCGAAATAGTTAATTAATTTTGTTAATATATTTTAGTTTTAAAATGCCAAGGAGCAAGATTGGTGTTTTTCGCAAAAAGATTTCCGAAATGGATATGCTAAATGCAGTGAATTTTGTGCTTCAACAAAAAATGAGTTTAAGTGAAGCTGCAAGACATTGCAACATTAAAAAGTCAACTTTAATATATCAGTTGAAGCAGTTTAAAAAATCTGGTAGTTGCGAATATTTATATTCACATACCAAACCAAAAAAAGTATTCTCAACTGAAGAAGAATTAATTTTGGTAAACTACTTGGCAGATGCTGCAAATATGCATTATGGACTTACATTAAAGCAGATAAGATCCTTTGCATATGAGTATGCTTTAGCAAATCATAAAAAAAGATTTTCGCAAAAGATATAATAACAAGCTATCTCTACGTAAACCACAACCTACAAGTCTTGGTAGATCTTCTGCATTCAATAGAGAAACTGTAAGAATTGTATATAAAAATTACAAAAATGTTTTAGAACGTTATCATTTTGACCCATCAAATATTTGGAACTGTGATGAAACAGGAATTACCACTGTCCACGTACCACCAAAAATTCTAGCTCCAAAAGGTAAAAAACAAATAGGGAGCATAACTAGTGCTGAACGAGGCAACAATGTAACAATGATTGCAGCCATTAATGCTACTGGAAATAGCATCCCACCATTACTTGTATTTCCACGTGCTAAATTCAAAGACTACATATTAAATAATTGTCCTCCTGGAAGTGTAGGAGCAGCTAATAAGTCTGGATGGTCAAATGAAGTCATTTTTGTGCAATTTCTTGAACATTTTATTAGTAATGTGCAACCGTCAATTAAAAAACCTGTTCTTTTACTAATGGATAATCATGAGAGTCATGTAAACATTTCTGTTATTGAGTTAGCAAAATAATCAGGCATAGTTTTAATGACATTTCATCCTCACACAACCCATAAAATGCAACCTCTTGATCGTGGTGTTTTTGGACCATTTAAAACTTTTTATAACAATGCCATGAATAACTGGATGATATCACCAGGCAATGCTGGTAAACCAGTCACAATTTATGATATATCTTACCTTGTTGGTCAAGCTTATCCTCATGCTTTTGTACCAAATAATATTATAAACAGTTTTAAATGTACTGGATTTTATCCATTTAATGAAAATATTTTTACTGATATTGACTTTTTAGCTGCAAATGTTACTGATAGGCCAATAGTGAATACTGAAGCTTGCCTTTCTAATGAGATTATTGATGTTAAAACTGCTCCATCCAGTGTACCATCAACGTCATCTATTGTTTTAGGGGAAATCCCTACTGTGAGTTTACCATCAAGATCAATTGTTTCACCTGAGATAATACGACCTCATCCTAAAGCCAAATTAAGAAAAACAAATACTTCAAAAAGACGTAATAGAAAATCATGTATTTTAACTGATACCCCTGAAATTAAAGTTATTCTAGATTCAAAATCTAATAACCAACAATTTAAAAAGACCTCTTCAAGCAAAAGAAAAAAAATGGCAAAGCAGATTATTTTTAGTCAGTCTGACATATGTTTAAATGATGAAAGCTCTAATGAAATTGATTTTGGAGTAAATATACTTGATAATGAAAGTGAAATTGTTTCTGGAGATTTTTTAATTGTCAAGTTGGCTGGAAAGAAATGCTCTAGATTTTATGTAGCAGAAGTTTTAGAAGTTGTTGGTATAGTTTACAAAATTAAGTATCTTAAGAAATCAGGAGACTTTTGTAACAAGTTTATAAGAGAAGATGACAATCTTTATGATTTGGAACTTAAGGATATTATTATGAAACTTCCACCACCAAGTATTGGTCATGGTTCATCTAAGCGTCAGTATCTTATGTTTGATGTTGATCTGACTATTTGCAATAGTTAATATATTTTACTCTTTTATCATTGTATTTTTTGTTGTCATCATTAAGATATTTTCTATAAAAAGCATTATGATCATATGTAAATGAATATAGACCGCCAGCTAACATAAGTTATAAAAATATACTTTTGCTCTTTTCTTATCTAAAATAATAAAAATAACTGTATATATTAGAAAATATGTTTTGTACAATTAAATCGCGTTTAAAGTTTTGGGCCTTAATCCTAATTATTTCATGTAAGTAGCATCTAACTAAAGAAAATATGTGACTTTATCTAAATAGTTATAATAACTGATTTTATTGAAAAAAATTAGTAATACTGAGTATCGTAACTTTAATACACAAGTCTTTGCAAGATTGTAAGGATTGATTTTTCTAGTTTTTTTTTAGACAATTAAGATTGATTACAAAATAATTAGATTTTTTTATTGATGATATAGATGGACCAAAAGTTTCTATATAATATATAACAAGCTAAAATATTAAAAAGGGTTCAAACATTGCATGATTTTTTAATAATAACATTTTGGTCAAAGGAACAACGCGCATCGGTCAAAGGTACAACGTACGTGTTGTACCTTTGACCAATAGACTTCTTTTTTTAAAACGCGGGAAAAAGATACTTCTTGGTCAAATGAAAAAAAAGTTCTAAGTATAATTTTTGGGCAAAATATAAGAGAATATTATAAAGTTTGAATGGTTTGGATTTACTCAATAGGCTACGCAAAAAACGCCTTAAAGCAAAAAGTGGTCGAAGGTACAACAGGTTCCCCTATATATATATATATATATATATATATATATATATATATATATATATATATATATATATATATATATATATATATATATATATATATATATATATATACAATCCTCGGAACTAGTTAGTAATCCTCGGAACGGCAGTTAGTTCGGCATTCGGCAATGCCGAACTAACTGCCGCCCTGAAAGTGTTTGAGGTCGGCAAAAAATTGCCGACCTCCTTTCTATGTTTTATCACACCTTAGTATCAAATAATTATTTCCGACCTCAAAAAGATTGAGGTCGGAAATAAATCATTTTTTCTAATTCCGAGGGTTGTATATGTATATACATATATATATATATATATATATATATATATATATATATATATATATATATATATATATATATATATATATATATATATATATATATATATATATATACAGGGTGACCAGAAAGTTCTGACACTCATTTTAATTAGTTTATTAGACTTAAGAAAATGTATTATTTGTCAATATTTTTGTTTCTATTTCACTCCTATGTCAATTCTTAATCGTATTCAGGCATTTTTATTTATTTAAATCTATTTTATTTTTAGTATGAAAGTCACAAAAGACCATCGAGTTTCTATAGAGCATTTGTTCTTTAGTGGATGCACTGGAGCAGAGATAGCAAAAAGACTTAAAATTCCTCGAAGAACTGTTTATAACAATTGTGAACGGTTAAAGGAGACAGGCAGCACCCAAGACAAGCCTAGAAGTGGAAGACCACCGAAATCAAGTAGCAAAATTATTATCAAAAAAGTGCGTGATAGAATTCATCGAAATCCAAGGAGGTCGATGAGAAAAATGGCAAATGATTTGCAAATAGGTCGTGAATCCCTGAGAAAAATATGCAAGGATAAGCTAAAACTTATCCCATACAAGATCCAAAAAGCTCATCTTTTCACAGACAAAATGAAGAAAGTAAAAATGGAAAGATGCAAGCTTTTGCTCAAATATTTTTCTTCGGCCACTCAGGAATTGTTTTCACTGATGAATGTTTATTCAATGTTGAAGCTTTCTTAAACCATCAAAATGATCGAATATTGTCCAGAAGTATCAGTGATGCAAACATGAAGGATAGAGTTGCTTCTCGTTCAGGACATCCGCAATTCGTTATGGTTTTTGGAGGGATAACTTCGGATGGCAAAACTCCGTTAGTTTTTGTGGATTCTGGAGTTAAAGTTAACAGTCAAAACTATTTAAATGATGTCCTTATAAAAGAAGTACTTCCATGATCCCAATCACACTTTGGTACAAAGCCCTAGACATTTCAACAGGATTCAGCTCCTGCCCACAAGACAAAAATTGTTCAAGGGTGGTGCAAAAACAATTTTCCAGATTTTATCAGCGCCCAAGAATGGCTTCCCTACTCGCCAGATCTCAACCCGTTGGATTATTCCGTGTGGTCAGTTTTAAAGACCAAGGCATGTTCTATCCCTCATAGGAATTTGGACTCTTTGCGCCGAGCACTTTAGAAGGAATGAAATAATCTTTCTCCAGAATACCTGCGCGCCACAGTCAATGATTTCCCCAAGAGGCTTAGAACCTTTATCAAAGCTAAAGGCGGTTATTTCAAAATCTAATGTTGTAATGTGATTGTTAGTTGTTAGAACATCTTTAATCTTATTCGCCTTTCTTAAATTTAGTCGTTTTTATGGCAATTTTATATATATACATATATATATATATATATATATATATATATATATATATATATATATATATATATATATATATATATATATATTTATATATATATATATATATATATATATATATATATATATATATATATATATATATAATATTTCTTATAGCAATGCAAGTTCTTTTTAGCAACAGCATGTTTCTAAATACATGCAATATAAAGTAACTGTATGTAAGTAAACAGTACTTTACATGTGCTAAAAGTTATTATAAGTTAAAGTTAATATAAGGCTCGTTTTAACTTTATTACATTTTTATATCCCTGATTTTATAACATAATTGATTAAAATGCACCAGAACAAAGTTATTTAAAAAACTAAGCTCTTAAAAAGCTAAACGAGTTAAAATACACTTTTACAGAAAAATTAAATTTAAGCAACAACCAAAAAATAGTCAAGTATAAAGAAAGTAATAATAATAAAGAAATTTTTTTGTTTTAAAATTTGTACAGTTAGAAATTCTCAAAATTTATTTCAAAAAAATAAACAAACCACTCAATGTTACAAATAAAGTTTTAGCCAAAATACAAATTAAAACATTTTAAAATAATTGTTTAGCGTATTTATTTTTTTACTAATACAAAAAAGGCATTTATTTATTGATTTAGATTAGTAATATGGTTGCAACACTAATTTTTACAAAAATAAACTAAAAATAACAGTTGCTATATAAAAAAGATTTTGTAGCTAATAAACTTCAGCCACTCCAAAATCTCTAAAATTTCTAAAAACTTCCGGCACATGCGCGCCTAAACATAACTCTCGTAAACGACTGCTGTAATAAAATATCACATCCGCCTAAAATATCACATCCCCCATAGAAAATCCGAAATCGAGAATGCGTTTTCAAGTTATTGCACTTAGAAGTGTATCTAGTACGTCCGAAATATTTACGTACAAAAACAATAAAATTAAAAACGCAACGATCAAGATTTATAAAATGGTTTGTAAATAAATGTACTATAAATGAAGTCAGCATTATATGGTAATATATTTAAAATTCATACTTATGAAATTTTGATCTTAAAATATTGCCTGACAATGATTATATAGATTACACATGGGGGATGTGATATTTTAGATACTAAATACTAATACTTTTCATTATTTTAAATGTTACATAGGGGGATGTAATATTCTAGAAGCCTGGATAAGGGGATATGATATTTTACATAGGAATTTCAGCTTCTTATTGTGATATATATACAGATTACACATGGGGGATGTGATATTTTAGATACCAAATACTAATACTTTTCATTATTTTAAATGTTACATAGGGGGATGTAATATTCTAGAAGCCTGGATAAGGGGATATGATATTTTACATAGGAATTTCAGCTTCTTATTGTGATATATATACAGATTACAGATGGGGGATGTGATATTTTAGATACCAAATACTAATACTTTTCATTATTTTAAATGTTACATAGGGGGATGTAATATTCTAGAAGCCTGGATAAGGGGGATGTGATATTTTACAAAGGAATTTCAGCTTCTTATTGTGATATATATACAGATTACACATGGGGGATGTGATATTTTAGATACTAAATACTAATACTTTTCATTATTTTAAATGTTACATAGGGGGATGTAATATTCTAGAAGCCTGGATAAGGGGATGTGATATTTTACGTAGGAATTTCAGCATCTTATTGTGATATGTGTATAAATTATACACGAGGGATGTGATATTTTAGATATTAAATACTAAACTTTGCAGTATTGTAAATGTTACGTAGGGGGATCTCTTTCGCACTCTATTTTATAAGCAAATTCTTTTTTTTAACTGATATCTAACTTTTAGAACTCTAATGTAATTTGTAATACAATTTTATTGAATGCAAATTTGTTTTTTATTTACTTCAATGTCTTAAGTCAATTACTATATTTTACTTATTTTGACTTTTTGTGAAAAACCAAAAAAAGTTTGTTTATATGTTTAATAATATATTTCAAAATTTTCCTGTGCTACAAATTTTTGCATGTTGATTTATATATATATATATATATATATATATATATATATATATATTATATATATATATATATATATATATATATTTCTTCTTTTCTTTTTAAACTTCTAGCAGTGTTCCGCGAAAAACCTAAATAAATTGTATAAATTTATTTATTATGTTATTAAATGTATTTATTAAAGTTATAAATATCAACCATTCTATTTGTTAATTTTTTACAAGATTTATTATGTTATAAATGTTATATTATTTATTATTAATTTTACTTTTTAGTAATAAATTTGTTCACAACAAAATGAAGTTTTATTTTTAAAAACAATGCATCCTATATGGTACCATCGATTTGGGATGCAAAAGTCACATTTTATATAAAAATAAATATTTAAGGTTAAATCATTTTTCTATTTGAAAATAATGTTTAAAAGTAATTGAAATATTTCTTAATACCCATTTATCTTTTTTTTGATTTTTTCTAGTTTTTGGACCAGTTTCACTTTCGCAAATACGACACAAACTATCCTGCCAACATTTTTGACCTATAGATTTAGCTTTATCAATTTTTTTTGTTTCTTTTTAAATGTAATTTTATATGAAGGTAATATAAATATTTTTAACACTATAAACAACCTTACTAACCTCCTTCATCTTATAGTAGTTGCACCACTTTCTTCCTATATGCATTCACTTCTTCAATTGGAAAGGTGGTCACCAATTCTTCTCCATTTATATAATTTTCAGCAAACTAAAATAGGTCTGCATATATATATATATATATATATATATATATATATATATATATATATATATATATATATATATATATATATATATATATATATATATATATATATATATCACAAGTGAGAAAATTCGCACACATTTTGAAACTCAACTGTTGATGTTGTAAATGCCAAGGTTATTTGTACACATAATGATAATAATAATATAAGAATAAAAACAATATAATATAAAATATATCATTTTTTCGTTTAGTTAAATAATGTTACCTTAAGGCAAAATACTCCACATGATATACTGTCAGCTGGTTTAGCATGTGGCGATGTTAATATTCTAAACTTTTCAATAATACCATATCTCTGTTGTAAGTAACAACTGAAGTATAATAGTATAAAAATTATAAAAGATGTAAAAACAAAATTTTGAGATACCAATCACTAGATTAAAAAGTCATCATACTTCCATTTTAATTCTTCTTTTTTTATGGAATTAATCGGCTCTCCCTTAGGGTTTATATAATGAATGGTTTTATCATCTGGTTTAATTATCTAAAACAGAAGTAAGTTTCAATGTTAAGTTTTAACTTTGGTTCCCTGTTAAAAAAGCTCACTGGAAATTAGGTTTCTTGAACTCAAAGAAGTTAACTATTTCAAAAAACTATTTTACATACAGCCAGCGTCCAATGGAATTTTGCCACCATGCAGCATATTAACATTTCTAATTTAAAGAGCTCTTTCTGTAAATAAATTTGTATTAATTAAATTATATATATAAATATATATATATATATAAATATATATATATATATATATATATATATATATATATATATATATATATATATATATATATAAATATATATATATATATATATAAATATATATATATATATAAATATATATATATATATAAAATTAAATTAATAACTATCATTAATTATTTGCATTATTTTTTAGCTAAAAGTTTGTGAATACCTCATGCCGTCTTTGTATTAAATCAGTATTAATTGGCAACTCGTCCAGTGAGAGCAACCCAGCTGGTGACAATACTTCGATTCGATTCTTCACAGCATTAATAAATGGAATGACATTCAATTTATTGTTTTATATTTAAATTAAAATTTTTTTAAATTTAAATAAAGATAAATTATTAATACTGTTTGTTTTGTACAAAAATTCAATTTTGAAGTATATTCATTAATCATACTTTTTTTTTACTGTTTACTAGTAGTTTTAGATAAATATAAACAACTTCGTCACTGAGACATTCGTTTAAAGTGTCTTGTAATGAATAATCATATATCTTGCAGCCACCTAAATCTGGATATATACCCATAATTGCTTTTACAGGGTTTACAATACGGAGATATTGTATTATTGACCTATTGATAAAATGTAATAATAATTAATTATTCAAGCATACATTCATCAAATAAAATAACGACAGTATTACATTTACAGAAAGATAACATAATGTTATAAATTTGTAGACCTTCTATTTTTTCACCGGGTAGGGATAATGTTTAAAATTAATTTTATTTAAGTAAGTTTACATAGAAATCTTCAGTTTACTAGTGCGCCACTGAATAATATATACCTTTCACTATCTTCAACTATGCAGCTTTTTTTTGTATATAATGTCTCTAGAAAATTGCACATAAATTAAAATAAAAAGCCAACATGAAGGTATTTGAAGAAAATTTTTTAATACATACCTTCACTATCTTCAACTACAGAGCTTTTTATTGTCTCCTCTGCCTTATTTGTCTCGTCTATAAAATTGAACATAAATATAAAATGATAGGCTAACAAATATAAATGAAACTGTAATTATTTAATACATACCTTCACTGTCTTTAACTGCGAAGTTTTTTATTGAATCTGCCTCCTCTACAAAACAAACCATACTTTAAATAAAACGTTAACACTTATAAATAAAAAGGTAGTTTTTTATTACATACCTTCACTATCTTCAACTAGAAAGCTTTTTATTGTCTCCTCTGCCTTATTTGCCTCTAAAAAATTGGATAGAAATTAAAATTAAAAAGGTAACAAATATAAATGCAAAGGAAATTTTTAAGACATACCTTCACTATCTTTAACTACAAAGCTTTTAATTATCTGCTCTGCCTTATTTGCTTCTAGAAAATTGAACAAAAAATAAAATATGGAAAAAAAATGCTTAAGCAGACCAAAAGTTGAAACATAAAAAGAAAATCTGTTGTTACTATTTACCCTCTATGCTTTCCACCAATGAATGTTTTTTTTTCGATTTCTATTTCATTTTTTGTTGTAATTGTTTCTAAAGTAGAGGGTACAAAAGTCTTTCAAATTAGAAAATATTGGTTGTCTAGCAATAATATTCATGAAACTCTTTAGCTTTCTTTTTAAAAGTTAAAAAAAGTAGTTATTGGAAAGCTTGTATATAAGTTGTGCGCATACCTTTATCACAAATGCCTTCGAGAAATTTCTTAACATGGGCTCTTTTGTGGGTTCCTTTTATAATAACTTTATTACTACTCAGTTTGTAATTTCCACATTTTGTAATATCGCTTACTTCATAAGGTCCTTTAAACCGTGGCTTGAAAGCTGCGCCTTTGCTTCTCCTCCCTCTAATATCAAGTAACAAAACTTTGTCCCCAATTTTAATGCATTCTTCCATAGATTTGATATTTTTTGAAACTCTTTTATCGTAATATTTTTTTTGTTTCTTTTGAGCTTCTGTAATGTTCTAAAATTTATAACTATTGTAATTAGAAAAAAAAAAAAAAAAAAAGATGGTATATTAAAAATTAAATTAAAGTTAAGTGGTATAAGTGATTACTTTAGTGACCAAATTGGTTAAGTTTTCAATATGAATTTTATTTTTTTCGATTTCAGCTTTAACTTCATCTTCATTTGCGGGGAAAATACCGACCTCCTAAATAACAATGCATACTGGTATTGGTATACTAAAATATGAGTGTAAAGTAAATATAATTGTTTAAAATGATATCCAAATATACTTATTATTACTTATTACTACTCAGTTTGTAATTTCCACATTTTGTAATATCGCTTACTTCATAAGGTCCTTTAAACCGTGGCTTGAAAGCTGCGCCTTTGCTTCTCCTCCCTCTAATATCAAGTAACAAAACTTTGTCCCCAATTTTAATGCATTCTTCCATAGATTTGATATTTTTTGAAACTCTTTTATCGTAATATTTTTTTTGTTTCTTTTGAGCTTCTGTAATGTTCTAAAATTTATAACTATTGTAATTAGAAAAAAAAAAAAAAAAAAGATGGTATATTAAAAATTAAATTAAAGTTAAGTGGTATAAGTGATTACTTTAGTGACCAAATTGGTTAAGTTTTCAATATGAATTTTATTTTTTTCGATTTCAGCTTTAACTTCATCTTCATTTGCGGGGAAAATACCGACCTCCTAAATAACAATGCATACTGGTATTGGTATATTAAAATATGAGTGTAAAGTAAATATAATTGTTTAAAATGATATCCAAATATACTTACTTCTTTGAACTCACTTCTGCAAACAGGTGAACGACCACCAAACATCAACTCAAAAGGTGACACTTTTGTAGACGTTTGTCTTTCAATTCGTAATGGATATAAAACTATCTCTAGAAACTCATCCCGGTTTGACTGGTTTACGTCGACAAGTTTTCTGATTTTTCTAATTAACGTAATTTCAAAATAATGATGTTATTATCATTATTTTATTTTGAACTTAAACAATAATAAAATAATGCACACCTTTTTACATTTTTATTTGTATTTTCATCTTGTCCATTTGTTTGAGGGTGATAAACAGCAGTTCTTCGTCGTTCGATACCCAAGATCTTATATACCTCATCGTTTAACTAATTAAATAACGGAAAAAAATGAATTATTTTTATTTACTTGCTATTTTAAATGCTGTATTATACAAAATCAAAAGGTTTTATTCTAATTCATCTTTAAAGGATTCGACCTAATGTTGTTTTTACGTTTTAAACTCATTCCTTTCCTGATCTGCTCAAGTCGAACTGTTTGACAAATATTATAATTACCGGCAATTTATGTTCGGAATTTTGTTACCACGGCTACGCGTTTGTACTCGACTCGTTGAATTGAAATTAAAAAGTCTTTCATATGCCAATCGATATAGTCAATTTTTTTATCTAACTTAATCATTTTAATTAAACCACCACGCTTTCATCCTTATTTTAAACTTGTCAAATTCCTCGCTATCTGGCTGTCATTATAAGCACGATTTTTAATTGTTGTTGAAATCCTCGTCGTACAATGTGGGACACGGTTTAAAGCATTTGTATCATTAAGTAAATAAAGAAACCAAATATTCTAAGTGTGTACGAATATAAATTTTTTATTATTGCTCAACTGTTTTGTTGTCGAAATGATTAAAATATTCGCGAAAGCATTTCGATGTCGCAGTGGGCTTAAAACAACAATAATCAACATGCTGTTTTGATTTCAAATTAGTTAACAGTAAATAATCGCAATTCCCAAATTTTTTATGTTCGTCTTTTCCATAATATTATACAGTACTATAAATATACTACAATGTACATACAGTATTGGTACAGTATTCTTTATCATTACACATTGATATTTGATGTTTCCTAATAAAAAAATTCACAATGATTTTACATTTATCACTATAAATATATATATAAATCGATTTCTAAACTGGACTTGGGAAGATTCAAAATTGATTCAAGAATCAGTGGAACCTTCTCTCATACCACCCACAAAAAAACGTTAATTTAATCATACTTTAAAATTGTTACTTTATTGGGATAATAAAGAAGCTTCTTTTATTTAATAAAAGATTCCAAATATTTTCTAGCCCTCTCTCCTTAAAATTAAAAATATACAAAAAAAAAAAACATTCCTTAAATGTTTATGCACTAACACATAAAAATACAAGCATAAAAATGTGTTCGTTGTGTTCTTTTTGAATCTTTAGAACTCATTAACTCGTTCAAAGCCTTATGCATATTAAAAGTCTTGGTTGAACAATTTTGCATTTTTTAATTGTTAGCTCAATCGCATCTAAATTAAATAGAAGATTAAATTAAACATTAAAAAGCTAAAAAAAAAAATGAAAATAAAGAATACAAAAAAATGTAAAATTATTATTAGCTTTGCAAGTAAACATAAATTGTATACATATATATTTCATATATTTTTATCCAAACAAGCTCCAACAAAGCTGAAAGAAATAAAAAAGAGCTACCACTATTTCAGTATATGTGTTGACTAATTATCACAATAAGAAGCTGAAATTCCTACGTAAAATATTACATCCCCCTTATCTATGATTCTAGAATATTTTATCTCCCAATGTAATATTTTAAATACTGCAAAGTATTAGTATTTGGTATCTAAAATATCACATCCCCAATGTATAATTTATATATATATATCACAATACGAAGCTGAAATTCCTATGTAAAATATCACCTCCCCCTTATCCAGGCTTCTAGAATATTACATCCCCCTACGTAACATTTACAATACTGCAAAGTATTAGTATTTAATATCTAAAATATCACACCCCTCGTGTATAATTTATATACATATCACAATAAGATGCTGAAATTCCTACATAAAATATCACATCCCCATTATTCAGGCTTCTAAAATATTACATCCCCCTATGTAACATTTAAAATAATGAAAAGTATTAGCATTTGGTATCAAAAATATCACATCCCCAATGTGTAATCTGTATATATATCACAATAAGAAGCTGAAATTCCTACGTAAAATATCATACCCCCCTTATCTATGCTTCTAGAATATTTCATCTCCCTATGTAACATTTAAAATAATGAAAAGTATTAGTATTTGGTATCTAAACTATCACATCCCCCATGTGTAATCTGTATATATATCACAATAAGAAGCTGAAATTCCTATGTAAAATATCACATCCCCTTATCCAGGCTTCTAGAATATTACATCCCCCTATGTAACATTTAAAATAATGAAAAGTATTAGTATTTAGTATCTAAAATATCACATCCCCCATGTGTAATCTATATAATCATTGTCAGGCAATATTTTAAGATCAAAATTTCATAAGTATGAATTTTAAATATATTACCATTTAATGCTGACTTCATTTAAAGTATATTTATTTACAAACCATTTTATAAATCTTGATCCTTGCGTTTTTAATTTTATTGTTTTTGTACATAAATATTTCGGACGTACTAGATACACTTCTAAGTGCAATAACTTGAAAACGCATTCTCGATTTCGGATTTTCTATGGGGGATGTGATATTTTAGGCGGATTTGATATTTTATTACACTGCCTTGCAGAATAAAACTGGGGATGTCCATTAATATATTTTGATGTATACTAGTTGTAACTAACTAACTTTGTCTCCTGATAATAATTAAAGTAATAATAATACTAAAGTAATCATTTTGATTTTTTTTAAACTAATGAAAGAAAATATTTATAAATTAAAGTTCTATATAACGAAATAAAATTAGGTATGTCAGTTTAAGTTTCCAATTAACATATACTACTCAAAAGTTAGATTAACCTCCATCAAAATATTGTAATTTTTTTTTTAAATAATCCCAAAATTATGAAACCAAACTACTATTATCTTTTCCAGTTTTTAATTATTTTCTAACCGTTTCAGATAATTAACCGTGCATAATTTGTTTAGTTTTTGCTGTAGGGTAATTCCATGTCAAAACAACAAGTCGAAATAACCAACCAACACAGAAATACTTGATTTTCGGCACAAATGCAGTTAATAGTGTCGTTAGGAATAATCAAAAATAATTTGGAGCCAATTTTATTATTTTAAGAGTTATGGGTATTTGAAGTTTGAGATTTTTTACATTTTTTTATTCTCTGCACTCTTAGCAACGTCTATTATAAACGTTGCTAAGAGTGCAGAGAATAAAATATAGACTCTATAGCAACACTTAAATGGTAAAGTATACGCAGTTACATTAACCATACGTTTACAAAATTTAATAGGTATAGAAATCAAAAATCATTACTTAAAGTTATTAGATCTTATATTTGATGAAAAACTTTGAAATGCAAACCGGGTTTTTAACAATAATTTTTCAGTGAACATGTCAAGTTTAAGATTAATTGCAGAAAAGGTATTGATCTATTCATTTTAAATCTTTACAATAATAATTTAGATATAAATACCTGTAAGAGGCAAAAATTATTTCACTGTTTTTTTATGCACATATCTATTTTATTATTGTTTTTTTTTTTTTTGCAACTTTATTTTTGCATTTTTATTTACCGTTTTGTTTATAATCTCCATATAGAGATTATAACTAAAATAATTTCTCAGAAAAAAATGATAATTTCTCACATAAGTATTATTATTAATACTCCAATGTTAAAACCAATTGCTCCATTTAATTAATTAAACAAGAAATCAAAAATTCATTTTTATTTTAAACTAAATAAGTGTAATCATAGCTATGATTACACTTATTTAGTTAATAAAAATGGATTTCTGATTTCTTGTTTAATTAATTAAATGGAGCAATTGGTTTTAACATTTGATTTTTGATTATTATGCTCATGTGAGAAATTATTATTTATTTAATGTTGGTTTTAGAAAAATAAAATATTGAAGTTAAATATTTTTATAATGGCTGGAACAATGCTCAGTTGGATTGATTTTAAAATCAAATTGTCACAAGTTAACATTTACAAACCACATTGGAATAAACTCTTTTCAAGATTTAGCTCCAGATGAGCAAAATTTAGTTGCGCTAAAGTCTGGTGTTTCTCCTGTTTTGATTATTGACTTATGTTTTAATCATCAAAAGTTCTATCTTGAGAAGTTCCCTGTGTTTCAGAATAAATGCTGTGATCCGCTGTTAGTTCTCAAAAGACCATGCAAAGGTTAGTAAAGCTTGTCATAATTTTTTTATAAATGTTACTTTGTCATAATTTTATGTTCTTTATGTTTATTAATACTAGGCACATTTTATTTGATGAAGTTATGTTTTTTAATTTAGCATCTCTCAGAGAAGTCATGTTAAAAACCATAGCTTTAAACAACCGGTTCAATATTGTACCTGGTCAAAAAATTTGTACAAATTGCTTAGTCAAATTAAAAGCTTCCACTGAAATTAATACTGATAACATTGATATTGCTGATGATTACACTAATGAAAGTATAAATAAAGAAAACGTATTTAACGTTCAACAAGAAGCTGATATAAATAAAAACAGACAAGAACTTTCTGATTGTCTCAGTATAATTGGCGTGTCACCAGTCAAGTTTCACGGAAAGCCATTTGCGAATCATATGAGTATTGGAAAACAAAAAATTAAAACTATTACAACAGTTTTCAAAGACAAGTTATCAAGTTCTTTAAAAATTCCATTTACAGATGTTGAAGTTTTTGATAATGAATATATTCTTGATTTAAAAAAATAGTTGTTCAGTTCAAAAAATTGTTAGTTTTGATAAAAGATAAACTTGAAAAATGCTGTTCATTTAGAGACAAAATTTAAGTATTGACTTTGTGCCCACAAGAATGGACGATTGAAGCAGCTAGTGAGTATTTTGGTGTTTCAAAGTATCTTATAATAAAATCTAGATCTTTAGTAAAGAAGGAAGGAGTTCTTGCTGTTCCAGAAACTAAGCGAGGTAAAATGCTGCTTGATCGAATAAATACTTTAGTGAAAAATTTTCATGAAGATGGTGAAAACTCTCGCCAGATTGGTCAAAAGAATTTTGTAAGTGTTAGTTGGAAAGTCCATATGCAAAAGCGACTACTTTTATTTCTCATTTCTCACTACTTTTGTCCACATGTAAAGTTAGGGTTTTCCAAGTTTTGTGTTTTAAGACCTATATGGTGTGTTTTGCCAAACTTATCAGGAACCCATTCTGAGTGCGTTTGTATCTACCATCAAAACATGAAGTTAATACTCCTACCCATTAAAATTGATTACCATGAACTATATAAATTTATTGCTTGTGGTATGCAAAACAAAGAATGCATGTTAAATCGATGTATACAGTGTAAAAAAATACATCTAAATTAGAAGAAAAGCTATTCGAACTAATAGGGCAGTTTGAGGAAGAAGGTACTATCAAATTTAACCAATGGGTTACTACTGATAGATCAGATTTAGTTATACAGCTTGTAAGCATACCAGATTATGTAAATATGGTGATGGAAAAACTAGTCAAGCTAACAGCCCATTCATATATTTCTAAATGCCAATCTAAATATTTAAAAAATCTTAAAGAAGAACTGCCATCAAATAGTGCAATAATTCTTGGAGATTTTGCAGAAAACTATAGTTTTGTGCAGGATGAAGTACAAGGTTTCCATTGGAATAATCTTCAGTGCACACTTCATCCAGTAGTTGTGTACTATAAAAAAATCAAGTGTTGCATTCCACTTCATATTGCATTATATCAGATGATAACAATCATGATGTACCAATGGTTTACGAGGTACAAAAATCAATTATCAATAATCTGAAGCAAAAGATTATTGATAATTGATTTTGACAAAAGACAAAACTGCAAAAACATTTTTAACCTATGTCAGCATAAATCAGACTTTGGAATAGATGCAAAATGGGTTTTCTTTGCAACCAGCCATGGAAAGCAAACTTGTGACGGTATTGGAGGAACAGTTAAACGGCTTGTAGCTAATGCTAGTTTGCAGAGAATTTCTACAAATCGAATATTGAACTCACGTGATATGTTTACATATTGCACTAACAACATCAAAGGTATAAACTTTATTTTTATTTCAAGTGAAAGTTTGGTTGAAACAAGGTTATTACAATCTGAACGATTTAATAATGTAAAAATAATACCAGGAACAAGAGACTTACATGAATTTATTCCTGTATGTCAAAATGAAGTTAAGATGAGATACTGCAGTGATGATACTATGCCTAGTTTGACTTACATGTTAAAAAATTATGAGATGCAAGGTGATGTGCAAAGTTGATGTGGAATTTAAATTTATGTATCATCAATGGCCCTTGAATCTTGAAAGACATTTGCTTGCTTCTTTTTATCAATTATTACTCAGAATCGACAGTTTGTGTATGTCTATGATATGTATATGACAATATATTTCATTTGTTGAAAAAAAAAAATTACGTAATTTTGTTTTGTTTTACAGTTCAAAGAAAAACAAAAAAATATTTATAGTTCACTAGTTTGTATAAAGATTTTTCAATTCATAAAAACACGGAATTCAAAAAGTTAATGCGTTTTGATATTTAAAATTGAGTTTATTTATGTACATGCATGTCATGGATATTGCAGTTTTACACCTAAGTGAAAATACCTTTTATTTTTTTGACTAGCTCTGAGTGAATATACCTGTTTTTAATATTTAAATATTTTTAATTGAATTCATTAAATATGCATATTGTAGTTTTACACATAAGTGAGAACTCTTACTTTCTGGTTGTGCCTAAACATAAATACCAATCAATCTTCTGTCTCAATCTCAATATACTTTCAATCAAAAATAAAAATTTTCTAGATTAGTAAGTCAAAAAAACAGCTCAGTTTTTTTTTTTTTTTTAGATATTTATATATGCTTTAAAAATATGAAGTTTGGAAATATATAGATCATAACCTTTTCTGTAATTCTTCTTAAAGTAAGCATGTTTACTTTTAAATTTTACTAAAAACGCCGATTTACTCATATTGATTTATTAATAAATATAAAAAATTATTGTGTCTTAGTATAATTTTATGGTTTAGCATCTAATAATATGTGGAAAATTTCAAATAATGAAATAATATGGTTAAGGTAACAACGTATGTATCAACATTTACTTGTTACTGAGGACGTTGCTAGGGGAGCGTGATTAGTAAAAATGTTATTAAGTTTTGAATTTCAAACTAGCATAACTTCTAAAATATTCCGATTTGTTTAAAACAACTTTGGCGAATTCTTTTTAGCATAGTTAAGTATCTTTGTTGCAAAAATTAAGTCATTTAGAGATAGTGGGTTATTTTTTTGAATTTTTGTTGTTATTTTGACACGGAATTACCCTTCTATGGGTTTTCGTAAGAGACAAATTTTCCAGACGCAGTTTCCACTTTCATTTTTTTATGCAACTTTTTTCGAGTTATGTTTGTTTCCGCACAGAAATCTTTGTTAATGTAAACATTTTTCCTTTCAAATTTGATAATTTTTTTAAGATTGCAAGTTTATTTTTGAAGTCCAATAGTTTGAGAACTATAGTTTTCGGTTTCTTAGTGTTCCTCAGACCAGTGCAATGTGTTCGCTCAACTCTTATTTTTTTTAAACCAAGATGCTCTTCTAACAAATTATGTTTTTTTACCTCATTCTTATACTAGGCTTCGTTCACTAGCTCTTCAATTCCATCAACTCTTAGATTGTTTCTCGTCGGTGTGTCCTCTATTTCTCTCTATTTTTAATATATATAAATTCACTTTTTTCTTTTACTTTTTTGCTAGTTGCATTTTTTTCCACGGTGGTTATGGCGGTATTTATCTTCTCAATAAATTTTTCATGAAAGTTTAGGCTGTTTTTTTAATTCTTCGACATCTTTTAATAATGTTTTAACAATCTTAGCATTTTTATTGGATGTTTTAACAATCTTTGTATTGTCATATTTTTTCCACTTTATCAAAACGCCAGTTTTGATAAAGTGGAAAAAATATGACAATACAAAGTGGAAAAAATATGACAATTGAAATATGAAAAATCGTTAATTTAAAAATATGTTATTTTTAAATTAACGTTTAATGTATTGGCGAAATTAATTTCTTGTCTTTTTAGGATCGCTTCCAGTTTTTTCTAAAATTCTTCAAACATATCTTTGATTATCTTTGTTATTTCCATTAGTGTAACTGCCATTTTTATTTGTTGAATTTGATTGTTTAATTTATTTTAATAACTTTTTTTTAAAATTTTTTTAATCTAAGTTACCACGCTGTAAAAATCACGTCCGTTCATCAGAAAAACCACAAAGTAATTTCTTGGAGATGGAGAATTCGACAGCTCTGTTTATCTCTTCGTTTTTCAATGTAACGTTTTAAGTTAATTTCCATTTTCTCCGATCAAAAGTTTTCATCATAATATTCTCATGTGTTTCGAATATTTCTTTATGTTTTGCTGATGTAAGTGTTTTTCCATTATTATTTCCATTATTATTATTTTTAAAACGCTTGTCAAAGGTTTTTTTCGATATAAAAGTATTATTAAGGAGGTCCAAAATTGATTTATTTTGTATTTTGTGTAGTTTAACCACTTTTTCTAAATTAATTTTTTATGCTGATTTTAAATTACTTAATATTTTGTTTCACTATAAATACTTTTTTCACTATAAATACTTGACCTGCTACTTCAATTTCAATAAAAGTGGTTTTTTGAACAAAATAATCAAGTGTTAATTTAAATAAAATCACTATTGTTATCAAAGTAGAATCCATGGTAAAAAATAATACAAAAATTAGACATTATACACGAAACTACTCCATATAAGTAACAATGTAACAACTACAGGTGAAAAAACTTAATTGTTTAATGAATTTTTCTAAAAAGATTATGTAAAAATAATTGGTTAAACAAAAATACAATATGAAAATATCTTCCGTAACTAATTTTAAACTCATGTACAAATGTATAAAATGCTGAAGTAATTTTACTACCTACGATAAAGAAAGAAAAATTATAAATCATTTAAGTTTTTTAAATGTATACACACTATACTTTTAGATAACTGAAACAAAAAACATGTCATAAATGTAGTGTGCTTTAGAAAACCTATGGGGTCTAAACCCTGCATTAAATAAAACATTGAAGCCAAAAAGCTAGATATATATCCATTTAGAGTCAACTTTTTTATGGGTTATACTCAATCCAAGATTAACTCAGGTTCCTGGGAGCCAAGGTGCCCGACCATTAAAAATTAGGGTATCAGTGGGGGCTCCCAATTTTTAACATATATATTATTTTCTATATTATATATAACTTGACATTCTAAATTATTTTCATTCAAATAACGAGAATGAAGTAGTAGCAGTGAGGAAGTTAAAATAAATTTTTTCCCCCAATCATAGACAAGTTGAAGATGTGCTTGAAAGAAAGGCTTTTGCTAATGAGTATGCAGAGAGAAAGTTTGGTTTTTTAGCATATCTGATTTTTCTTAACCCTCCCATAACCAATTGTAGTGTAGAGAGAGCATTTTCAAGTGGCAATACTTAAAAATGATCTCAGTTCTTCAATGTTAAACGATTGTTTAAATGCTCTTTGTTCAATGACAATTGAAAGAGCACTGTTAAAAAATATAAAATTTCAAGATTTTGTAATTGATTTTGCAAATGTAAAAGTAAGAAAAGCTTCTCTGTAAACAAAAAAGTAATCTTGTATTTTTTGCATTTATTTTTAAACACATTTTTCAGGAATGAGGTCCCAAATTTGTTTTGGCTCCCAGCCTCCAAGACCCTTAATCCGGCCTTAGTTATACTTCTACAAATTTTTTTAATACATAATTTGTAAAACACCTGAGGCTACTCTATGATATTTTTGGCATATATATATATATATATATATATATATATATATATATATATATATATATATATATATATATATATATATATATATATATATATATATATATATATATATATATAAATTCAGCAAGAGTGCTTGATGATATCTGAGCTATATAATTGATTTTTTATTTAAATAAAAATAATTAGATAATTTTTACTACTAAAAGTTTCACGCGTTTAGCAATCATCAGGTAAAGAGTACATTGTTTTTTTCGTTAAAAATATACTCTTAATAAACATCGTGACGTTCAAAATCAATTATAAAACTGTTACTACTTGCGAGCGTGGTTTGGTTTTGTTATTTATTCTTTGGGCTCGTGGTTGTCAAGCAAGAACTTGTTTTCGTGACGGCACAGATATTATTTCTGTTTTTTTGTTTAATGATTCTTGCGTACGTTTGTATGATATTATGTAAAGTTTTTTATGAAAACAAAGCAAGCATTTTTTTGTTACGTTGCTGTAGGCGGGACTTGTTTAATTATTGACCAGGTTAATTTGGGTGTTATTTTTAATTTTTTTTTAATCTGCCATATATACTTTAAAAGGTTGGTTGAATTTTTCATCTTTTTGTTTGTGAATGAGTGTTTGTGGCTAGCCCATCTTTTCTTCCATTGGCCTTCTGCTAGGCTAATACAAACTTTTTCTGGAGTGTAAGGAGGGATACTATACATTTATAAGTAACATTGGAGGCTCTACATTTAGAGTTATAATAATGATTGGTTTTAATATAGAGATCCAAACAAATCTACCCGCAGTCAACTTCTATATATATGTATATATATATATGTATATATATATATAAATATATGTATATATATATATATGTATATATATATATGTATATATATATATGTATATATACATATATATACATATATACATATATATATATATATATATATATATATATATGTGTGTGTGTGTGTGTGTGTGGCTGAGATGTCTAAAGTCCAGCTCTTCGATATCTCTCATTTGCCGCATACAAACTTTATTATGACACAGCAAAGCATTAGCTTCATCCTGAAGTGCCAGTAACTATTTACAAAATTATATTCTTTGTGCTTTATAAATTGTGTTAAAATCAAGTATTAAAAGTTTTTAAATATCACCAAAATTCAAAAAGGATTTCAGAAAAGTAGAATATTTTCTTTTCACAAGAACGTATATTCAGAATCTGACTTTTTATCTGATGCTATTATTGATAGATTCGATCCAAATACATATAAAACAAACGCTAGGAAAACGTTGAATGTTAATGATCAGTTTACTTTAAATTATCAGAAGTAAAGGTTCAAGAACCTAGTTTCTGTTCAGCACAAGGCAAACAAACGATTCTGAATTTATAAATTTTGTGAGCTCTTTTTAATTTAAGAGATTTCTAAAGGTCAATAAAAGAATTAAAAAAAGAGATATAAAGCTAGCAGTATAACAACGACAAACCAACAAAAGCTGCACTTAATGCAAAAGAAAACAAAACAAAGATAAAAAAACCTTTTTACTGAAAAAAATAGATTTTGTTTTCTAATATTATTAATTTTATTCATCAAGTGACAATTTGATCACAATTCAATGATGAATCTTGACAATGATAAATGAATAGATACTAACTCCAATTTCGTAGATTTTTGTAATAAAAATTCTTTACATTTTATACTTTTCCATTAACTTGTTTCATGCCTCATAGACTGCATTAAGATACCTATAGTGCCAGTCTAGTACATATAGATAAAAACTTCAAATTTTTTTCTATAAGTTTCTACAAGTTAAACATGCTAACTTATGAAATAGATTTTGAAAGTAAAAATTTTATCTAATAATTATTTTGCAACAAATAATAAGAAAAAAAAAGGCATTAATCACTATCATTATTTTTTTATTCGGAAGGACTATGGTCGAGGACTAATGCTTATTAACATTTTAATTTAATATTAACAATTTAATAAGTGAGAGCTTTTAGTTAATAACAAAAAGATTGTGTTGATTTTTATCATTGTTGTTATTGTTATTCTAAAACCAAATAACTCTTAAAATTAAACTTACACAAAAATATACACATACACATGCATATACACATGGTTACACAAAAATATACACATGCAATTATCGGTTAAAAAACTATATATAAAGATTTCCATTAAAAAAAAAATTCATTTAAAAAAATACATATACGAGATACATTTTTAGATCATTTTAATTGTAAACAAATATCAAATTATTTTCAAAATTATTAAAAATTTATCAACGCATTTTTATAATAACTAAAAAGACAACTTAAAAATATATTATAAAATTATTTTATATTTTATTAGTAATAAAAATTGTAATTATAAAGTACTACTGATATAGTTTTAAAATCATTTTGAGAATTTTGAAATGTATATAATTGACAGTTCTTTACTTGAAGAAACAAGCGAAGTTGTCCATTCATTCCGAGTATAAATAACTAAAAAAGAAAAAAAAAATATATAAAATTAATAATAATAACAAACAGTTTAAGTATATAAATATATTACATTAAATATATACTTAAATTTCTTAAGAAAAAATATTGTTCTGCAATAAAAATATAATTTTTTTTGTTTTAAAATATAGAGAATTTTAATCTGTATTTTAATATATACAAATCAAAAAAAAAAAAATTTGAAAAATGTTTATTCTATTCTTATATTTGGGAAGAATGAAATATGCAAATCTTTGTAATTAGAAGAACATTTAATTAAAAAACAAAAACCAATGTTAACAATTTAAAAAAATACAATAAATTTTTTTTCCTAATTCTTGTAAAAGTGTTAATTTTTATTCTTGTAAATGGATAAGAGGTTCTTTTAAATATTGCTTTGGTATGCATGTTTGACAAAATATTTATAGCATATGTATATACAAATTTATATACTATAAATATATATAAGCCAAACCTTGCATTTTTTTGCACTGATACCGTTCACTATTTTGAATTATTAAAGCTTTGCCTTAAACTTTACAGCACTTTTTTAATTTATTGTTGTTGATAGACCCTTCGAACCTAAAAGCTCTCCATTTTTTAATTTTTTTGTGTCAACATGTTGGATACATAACATTTGTTGCAGTTTTGAGTTGCTACAATATCGAAAATTGGTTGCAGACAAATGAACTTTGGAGTTGATTTTGGAAAGGGTTTAAAGACCTACTTTTAAAAACCTTTTCGAATTCCTAAAAAACCGGTTTTAACAGGTTTTCGAATTTTTGTGAAAAAAGAATTGAAAAGGAAGAAATATTTTATTTAATTTATATGAAATCACAAAAAACAAAAACGATATCAAAGTTAAAATAATATAATAAAAAGGAATTACAGATAATTTTCAAAGATCGATAAAAGCTTCCAAAAGCAAATATTTTAAATTAGGGAACAATGTTTATATTTATTTCATTTAATTTTTCCTAAGGTAATAAGATTTAAAAAAACATAAAATGTCCACTTAACAGTTGCTATGTCTAAGGCCGTATTCACACCCTTGGTGGCTCTAAGCCGAATTAATTTTTAAAGCTACCAAAAATATTTTGCAAAACTATTTTGAATGAAGAACCATTATGAAGTTTAGAGTTGCTCGCTCTACATGATCTACAATTCTTTAGTTAAGTGTTACGGCTAATAAGTGTTACGGCTAATAAGTGTTACGGCTAATAAGTGTTACGGCTAATAAGTGTTACGGCTAATAAGTGTTACGGCTAATAAGTGTTACGGCTAACAAGTGTTACGGCTAATAAGTGTTACGGCTAATAAGTGTTACGGCTAATAAGTGTTACGGCTTTTATAAACATTCATTCTAGAACTCCTTCATGTAAATTCATCTTCAAGTAAATTATAATGCAGTGATGATTGTGCAAATAAAATTTTACAAAACATTATTAATTGTCCAAAGAGTTTTGGACAATTATTAATGCTTTGTAAAGTTTTATTTGCAAGATTGTAATGATTGCTAAATAAACAATTGTTGTTTAGCAAACCATGAAAGTAATTTTTTTAAATATTTAAAAACCCTAGCAAATTCAAACATTTTTCAAACCCATTTTGGGGCCCCAAATTAATAAGGCCCTTGACTGTGTCCTTGTCGGCCTATTGGTAAATCTAGCCCTTTTATAACTAAAAACCAGTTTTTGTAATTTAAAAATTGGTTTTTAAATGTGTCAAATTTATTATAAAAACAAATTTTTAAAAACCTGTTTTAAAAAACCATCAAACCCTAATTTTGGAGCTGGTGTAAATTCAGAAGGCAGTGGCTGAGATGGTGTTGTTACTGGTGCTAGTGGTGGTACAGACACTGCTAGTTGAAAAGACAAAGACTCATATTGACGTAATAATGTATCAAACATACTAGCAATTTGCAATATTGACCAATTGATTATATTGATGGAAACAAATTGATATTTTAAAATCCAATGACTGTCTAAAAGTGTCTATCTACAGGCCTTGTTAAGAAGCGCTACGCAGCTCGCATTTTGCTTGCGAAAAAGCGATTTGCCTACGCGTTCAGCAGTTTTGCGCTACGCAAAAACTTATATCTTTTAGAATATTTAAATTATCTTTTGATTGTTGTTAACGTGACGTAACGTAACATTTATTCAGAAAAAATAAAGTCATTTTAACCGCAATTGTAAAAGCATTTTAACCGCAATTGTAAAGTAATAGATTTTTTGTTAAAGAAACAGTTTGTTTCATAATTTTTTTTGTTGTTGTTAAAAATTAGTTGAAAAAAACAAAGTGTTTTAAGTTTTATCTTTAAGGAATTAAATATATAAATTCCTTTTAAATATAAAAATTATTTTTAGTCATAATTAGATGAAAAAATGCACGATTTATTTTGATGTAAATATTTTATTAATAAGATATTTTGTTTATTGTTAATTCAATAACGTAAAGTTTTAATGCCGTTCATTTAATTTATGAAAATAAATTATGATCACGAATATGTTTTCGGTAACTGATAAATAATAAAAAAAACTTTATTGTTTAAAAACATTATTAAAAAGAGTTCACAAATTAAATAAGAAAAAATGTATTAACAGTTAATAAAATAACCAAAAACCAAATATAAAATCATAAGAAAATAAACAAATATTTTACGTTTCATGAAAAAAATATTTTTTTCAAAATAAAATTTAGTTCATATTTGAAAAAAATGATAAAAATGATTTTTTTAATAAGAACTTAGATTTTATTTGTAACTTTTGTTATAGTGAGAAAAAAACAAACTGTTTGTATGATTTGTAACGCGTTAATAAAATAACTTTAATTACAATGCGGTACTTGAAAAGACGCTAGTGACGCAATATAACTTCTAACGATGCAAAATATATTTGCTGAGTTGAGTTACTTAGAAATGCGTTACGCGTTTTCGCTACGCAGCGAAATCTCGTAACAAGGCCTGATATATATATATATATATATATATATATATATATATATATATATATATATATATATATATATATATATATATATATATATATATATATATATATATTAGGGCCCTGCGAATCGATTCGATTTGCTAATCAAATGTTTTTCATTAATTAGAAAAACACAAACCAAAAAATTGGTTTGTGTTTTTCTAATCAATGTGTATGTTGTTTTTTCAGATATCCAACGCTAAGATGCTATCAAAATGTTTTTATCTATGTTTTTATGTATCAAATTTATGTATCATGTTTTTATGTATCAAAATGTTTTTATGTATTTTAAGCCTGAGTAAAGTAATTGTAATCAAAAGTAATTGTAATACTGTTTCCAAACAAAAAAAAAATTTTAAGTAGATTTTTTTTTTTGAAAAAAAAATGCTTGTGTTTGGATTTCCTCAGCTCAAATTTTTTTCTTTTCTTTTCTAATACAGAAACAAAAAAAATTAAGGAAAAAAAAGCAGCTTGAGAGCAATGTAATGGAAACAGTTTTAACCATATCCTTTAGCTGTTGTCAAAAATTAACTAATAATATTTGGTATCAGCCTTTAAAACTCTCCTTTTGATGGTACAGGTGGTACCGTTAAGATAACAACTGCAAGTGTAAGTTTACAAAAATCACTGGAAAACCAAAAATTGACAGTTATTAATATGCTTTTCTTTTTTTATCACTGATATAAGCACAATCACATTTTATAAAATGGCCAAAGAAACAACAAGGCAACAACAACTAACCGAAAAATTTGGTATGGAAAAAGCTGTTCCAGGGGCTTGAAGATACCACTTATTTCAAGTTTTGAAATTAGTTTTGAAAGATCAAAAGAAGCAGTATCTGATGTGGTGGTTATATGAAATCTAAATGATTTCTTTTGTTGTGTAGCCATGGTTACAAAGATATTACTATTAAGGTAACTTTAGTAATATCTTTGTAAAACAAAGATATTACTACAAATGTAATTAAGGCTGGCGCAAAGGGTGTGTGTGTGTGTGTGTGTGTGTGTGGGGGGGGGGTTGTGACACTCCCCATCAATAAATTTTTTGTGCATTTAGTTGGCAAATTTGACCCTTTTAGACAAGGCAGTCAGCAAGTTTTAAAGGACCCTTTTTTTTTTAAGTCAACAAAGATTGTAATGCCACCATCCACCACCCCCCACATGACACCTACTTGCACCGGTCCTGAATGTAATTTGTAGTAGACTCTTTGTAACCATGATGCACCCTCATGGTCTATTTTAAAACTTCAGTTGGCCACCAAATGATGTCTGTTAGGTGTCATTGTCAAGTTTAATTGTAGTAATCCATGTCCTAACAACTTGGTCAGGGTGAAAATATAACAAGATGATTATATTACTTTAACTGATAAATTTTAATTTGTTTCTATATAAACTTTAATTTGATTTTCATATATATGTTTTTTTCCAAGTTCTTTATATGTCTTCTAGTCTATTTGTCTTAGTTTGATTAATATGAAAATCATGTTTCATTAGCCAAATTCGTTTCAGAAGCCTGGTTTCAGAAGCCTGGTTTCAGTAGCCTGGTTTCAGAAGCCTGGTTTCAGAAGCCTGGTTTCAGAAGCCTGCTTTCAGAAGCCTGGTTTCAAAATTAATTTGATGTAGGGAAAAAAGTAAAGATGGTAAATTTGTTATTAAAAAAAACTAAACAATACTGTTTTAGTTTTTTCAAATTATATTTATTTTAATACCCTATTATTTGATCGAAATATATTTCACATAGATAACACTAAAATTGAAAACATTGAATTCTATATCAATAAACTCACAGATGGTTCAAATGGTAATAATACTTAAAGAAAAAATAACACTTTTAAAAATAATACTAAAAGTGTCACTAGTTTAATACTGAAAATACCAATGTACGAAGCACTTATGATGGTTTAAAAGGCTCAGCATATTTGTCATTAAAGGAGAGCTTTTTAATAATGGTATTGTAAATATTGACCTTAGTAACCTTATGGCTTAGTAACCTTATGGTAATAATTACATAGGCATAGAACAAAACACAAAAGAGTGGCACGATCATAGAAAACATAAAATTACAACTGGTTGGCGAGTCAGTTTTTTTTGCATCTTTTTTCTTATTTTTAAACTGGAATAATAATGTCTGGCTAATTGTTTGCATTTTATCTCTCTTTTTATAAACTTGTTTTAAACAACTTCACGTTTTTTTTTTACACTTTCTGATCTTGGTAAACGATAGTATTTGAGTAGACCATTCAAATCCTTTGATTTATAATTTTTATAAAGCAGAAGCACAATACAATTAAAGCGTTTTAAAAATCTAGCCAAATTTTTATGATAACTCTATTAATTAATCGAGGCAACTCCTGAAAAAAAAATTGAGGATCTTTATTTTTATAATTTTATTTGTCCTCAGTGAAATTATAATAAATTTTTGAAATTTAGAATGAGATTTTATGAAACTGCTAAGGAAACAGAAACAGCAAGCTAACAACAACTAATGGAACAATTTGACAGGGTCAAAACTATTTCAGTTACATTACTGTCAGTTAACACCTTTTTTTTGCTTTGATTTTTCATAATTCCTGTTTTATAAGTAATAAATTTAAGCAGATTTGACCTTTAATTCCAAATCTCATAATCACAGTACACTTCTTAGCGCATTGTGTTATTGTCCTATCTGATGGTCATTCTTTAAGATTAGGCAGTAAAGTATTGAACCAACGATACACCAGGTAAAGAATGGTACAAGCTTTTCATGAACAGATGAGGTTATAAGTTTAGCATCAGAGCTGTTGGCAATATTTCATTACTTGAAGTTGCTTCTTGCACTCAAGAAATAGTAAAAAATTAGTTAAACACACTGCAAAATGAGGTTAATGAAGTAGGTTTTAATGAAAACACTCTGTTTTTTGTAGAATTTTGATGTCAGCAATAAAAAAAATAGTTATACAGTTGAAAATTGCATCAATGCATTATTTTTAGTTTCTGCTTAAGTGGCCCAGATAATGCCATATACGCAATGTTTTTATCTATATATAGATGGAAGATAAGTAGTTGCTCATTGGAGTGTTCCAGCATTAAAAAAATTCCAGTTAGTTTAATATTATGTTAAATTATTTAATGAAATAAATCTAACTATGGTTTTAAATCAGACTTTAGGTCAAATAACAGTTTTATGCGGAGACAAAGTTCAGAAATTTATCAAAGACTGTTTTAGTCTGCTGCAAGTAAAAACTTTCAGCTCTGATGAAGTTTTTACACACTAGATACAGGCCTTGTTACGAGATTTCGCTGCGTAGCAAAAACGCGTAACGCATTTCTAAGTAACTCAACTCAGCAAATATATTTTGCATCGTTAGAAGTTATATTGCGTCACTAGCGTCTTTTCAAGTACCGCATTGTAATTAAAGTTATTTTATTAACGCGTTACAAATCATACAAACAGTTTGTTTTTTTCTCACTATAACAAAAGTTACAAATAAAATCTAAGTTCTTATTAAAAAAATCATTTTTATCATTTTTTTCAAATATGAACTAAATTTTATTTTGAAAAAAATATTTTTTTCATGAAACATAAAATATTTGTTTATTTTCTTATGATTTTATATTTGGTTTTTGGTTATTTTATTAACTGTTAATACATTTTTTCTTATTTAATTTGTGAACTCTTTTTAATAATGTTTTTAAACAATAAAGTTTTTTTTGTTATTTATCAGTTACCGAAAACATATTCGTGATCATAATTTATTTTCATAAATTAAATGAACGTCATTAAAACTTTACGTTATTGAATTAACAATAAACAAAATATCTTATTAATAAAATATTTACATCAAAATAAATCGTGCATTTTTTCATCTAATTATGACTAAAAATAATTTTTATATTTAAAAGGAATTTATATATTTAATTCCTTAAAGATAAAACTTAAAACACTTTGTTTTTTTCAACTAATTTTTAACAACAACAAAAAAAATTATGAAACAAACTGTTTCTTTAACAAAAAATCTATTACTTTACAATTGCGGTTAAAATGCTTTTACAATTGCGGTTAAAATGACTTTATTTTTTCTGAATAAATGTTACGTTACGTCACGTTAACAACAATCAAAAGATAATATAAATATTCTAAAAGATATAAGTTTTTGCGTAGCGCAAAACTGCTGAACGCGTAGGCAAATCGCTTTTTCGCAAGCAAAATGCGAGCTGCGTAGCGCTTCTTAACAAGGCCTGATATATATATATATATATATATATATATATATATATATATATATATATATATATATATATATATATATATATATATATATATATATATATATATATATATATACACACACATAGTGTGTTTATTTTTTTTCAATAATGAGCAGTTTAATAATAGCGCCCCGTTGTGCTTTTTTTACACCGAGCTAAACCATCTTTTTGTTTTAATACAATTCAGTCATTTTCTACATCAACTGATATCTGTTTAAATTGTTTAAACAGATATCAGATTTGATGATGTTGATAACAATTTGTTTTATTTTTTTCTTAATAAGAAACTTAATTGGTTGTTTTTTTTAAAGTGGAATCACAATTTTTTTTTTAGTGGAATCACAAGAGCATGGTAAGATTAAAATTTTTTTTTTGTCATTTCACCTCCCCAAGGCCCAGAAGACCACTACAGATGAGGAGGCTACTTAATTGTGGTTATAACCCTCTCTCAACTCTTTAACTCCGAAACACGAACCTTGACGAACAAGGCCGCTGCGCGGAGTTGAGCGCGGTACTACCAGGGACATGGTGGGGATCGAACTCCGAACCTCTCGCTTATGAAGCGAGCGCTCTACCACTACACCACTACTGTTTGTCAATGCAAAAAAGAGTTTTTACATTTACATAATTTGTAATTATTAACAAGAGATTATTAAGATAGTGTTATACTTTATTTTATTATAGTTGTGTAGCCAAAACCAGATAGTAAGGTTTTTTGTTTATTTGTTTGTGTCTGTTGAACTTGATAATAAAAAGATTATTTGTTGGTAATATAATTATGGTGTTATTTTATTATTTTCATCTTTATAGTCGTGCAGCCACAGCCAAATAGTAAGTTTTTTTGTTTGTGTCTGTTGAACTTAATAACTAAGTAAAGAAATTATTTGTTGTTAATATAAAGATGGGGTTATATTATAATTCTGTTATTTCTATATTTATAGTTGAATTGGTATTATATATATATACTAATATGTCACAACAATCAAACGAATATACCACATTTTGTTTGTTTGTTTATGTTAAAAGAAATTTGTTTATGTAAAACATTAACAATTAAATAGCAATGCTGTAAACTGTATTTATATTTTTAGTGCCACAGTAATGGATAATCACATGATTCTATTATTTTTAAATTAGATCTTTATTTTAATTTGTTGTTTGTTGAACTTTTTAAGTTTTGTCATATTGACATGACTCATGTTTAATTGTTTAAATGACTCTTGATTAAATCTATTTTAAAATCATATGCTGCATACTAAGAGATAATGTTTGCTTTCTCTTTAGTAACAAGGTTAGCACAGCTGGAGAATCAATCCTGTATAAAAATTTATGAATTTTTATTTTTAAATTGGTTTTATTGTTCTGAATTTTAATAAATTATTATATTTTTTTAATTTTTTATTTTATTTATCTAATTTTATTTAATATCATATTTCATTTAATATTATATTTTGTTTAATATTATAATACAATATTGATTTCCAGTTTATATATATGATGTCCTTTTTCTTAGATAAAACCTCTTAATAACATATCCTAATATATTTAAAATATCTCTTAATAACATATCTTAATATATTTAAAATATCTCTTAATAACATCTTATAACAGTAATTAAATCCAAGAAAAAGCCTTTTAGCAATTTCCTACAAGAAAATGTTAAGAAAAATGTATAAAAGATATGTAAATATCCTTTACATATCATAAAATGTAAATATCTAATTATGTAAGTATAAAGAAATTATTTTAAATTTTTAAGTTTTTTTTACAGTATTTTACAGTTATGTTGAGTTTGCGTCAGGGTAAGTGTTAAGTTAGTATAAGTATATATATTAGTTAATTACTTTTCTAACAATAACAAGTCTTTTTGGCTTAAATTAGTTTGCTTTGTATATTAAAATTTTAAAGTTAAATAAAAGATTTAAAGAGCAGTTTAAACCATCGTGGTGCACCTAACTCTAGGAGCAGTAGCTCAGAACGCTAACAAATTATGCCGCTGAGGTATACTAATTGCAAACAAACAAAATTAATATAACTTATTTATAACTACTTATTGAGCAAAAGACGGTAAATTTATCTAAGAACTATTTATTTTCATAATTTTATAAATTAGACATTAATTTTATAAATTCAAAATTCAGAAGTTATTAACGAGAAAAAGTTTTTTAGCACTTATGTAAGAAAATGTGAAGGAAAGTGTATGCAAATATTTTAATATTTATGTAAATCTTATGTTAACTCACAAACAAAATTGACAATTTTATGTTTTGTTTATATCTAAATAAATGTGTTAAAAAAATATTTTGTTTATTTTGTTACATACTTTGGTACAATTAGATATTAATCAATTTTGTTGATATAGTTTTTTGGCTTATTTAAAAGTCCAATATGATCAACCCCCCCCCCCCCTTAAGCTTTTTATGACCCCCCCTCCCCCCCTTCTTCCTTTGTTTGTTAACTTTTACTTGTTATCAACAAAAAAATTTTTGATCTTGAAACTGAAAAAAAAAATCATTAAAAATTGACCTTGAAAATTAGAAAACAATTGTTTCAGTCACATATATCAGCATATTAAATCTTATTGAAATTATGATAAAACAGCTGTTAGAAAAGTTTATTTGACTACAAGCCATGCTAGAATTAAATAGTTTTATGCCTGTTTTGTAAAAAATATTAGCTTGGAAATTTGAAATTTTTTATAAAAAATATTTTTATTGTTTCAAGGCAACACTTTCTTTACCTTTTAGTTCTAATTTGTTACAGGCATGATCTGAAGTTAAAAAAACATTCATCACTATAATTAGTGAACTTTTTTTTTGAGTGAAGATGCTTTTAAATAAGAACCCACTATTTTTACTTTAAGATTTTTTATATTCCATTACTGTCTGAAGACCTAACAAACTATTTTAAACACCCTTATATTGGTAAAATATCTGAGCAAACAAAGCAAAGATTATAGGCAACCATTAACCCCTTAAGAACCGATATTTTTTCAAATAAATGCGCCAAAAAAAACAATTTTTTTTTAATGCTTAAAACTTAGATATTGACATATTAAGAATAAAAAAAAAAGTCTGTTATAAATCTAAATATTATTGATTTGATTGATTCTTAGTTGATTTAATATAATAATATTGTTATAAGATTATTTTCACAAATTATTTCAGGCTAATACATAATGAAACGTAAAATATGTGACTGCCTGAGTTATCTCGCATTCGGTTTTTTTAGACCATATAGCATGACCCAAGATATCTCGGGCCTGGTCCTTAAGGGGTTAAGAGATATTGTAAGTCGGTTACCATAAGATTTATCACTTCATTAAAAGTATTTAACTTTTAACTAACAAAAGATCACTTTTTTTCAAACTAAATAGAAATCATGCTAACAAATAATAATGAATGTAAACTGTTAAAAAGTCTTATAAAAAAAAACATTTTAAAAATAAACTTACAAATATCTCCTTTGTTGAGTTGAACCAAAAGTTCTTGTGATGTACAATTGCTATGACACATGTCAGGTGAAGACATTTTAAAATTTGATTGGCCACTTACTTGAACTATGAATGTAATTCCATCTTGATTAATGTCAGGCTGAAATAAAAGTTCTAAAATTCTTACAATGTTGACTTTGTTTTGACACTCTTTCAGACAAAGAAAAAAAAAGTTTTCTACCATTCTTACATTCATACTCTTGCCTAAACACTAAAAGCGTTTGTTTAAATTCTGTTACTTTGGATTATTTAGAGTTAATAAGCGTTTGCTACGATTGGCTAAAGCTAATTAGAATCATGGTTAATGCATATTTAAACTCTTGGACTCACAGCCTTTAATAACACATTTTGTTAGTTGTGCTTATATATATCTTTAATTCTTGTAAGTGCATTGGTAAAGTTATTTTAAACTTTTTCTATTGTATTGATTTTAAAATATTGTTTTGTATTTTAGAAAGTAATTGTAATTGAGTTGACTCGATTCATAAATGTCTAAAATTAGATAAAAATTGAGAAAAAATAGTGTGTAGAACTGAGAACTATTGGGCCTTTAATTGCCCTAATAAAAAATAGTTTTTTTAATTAATTTTTAAAAATTTAAATTATTGTATTTAGCTACATTTAAAATCATATGCGTTATTACACTTTATCACATAAGTATTTATACTTCATTAAAATTATATATTCGCGATTGCGGCAACGAAGGAGCCAGGCACCTCTTGGCCACTTTGAGTTGAATAAAAAATGAAATAAAAAATAAGAATTTTTAGATTTCTTGTCAAAAGTCTACATTATACCACATACTGAATTTTTACAAATTAAACAGACTTAAAATAAAAGATCAAGTCTGTAGATTGCGGTGTATATTATAAAGACTCAGAGATACAGAGTAAAATGAAAAAGACAAGTTTCAACATAAAAAACAAGTTTCAGTCAAAGTTGAACAACAGATTAGTTTTTATTATTATACATTTATTAATTAATTTTATTCATATAAAATTTATTTACTTTTTTTTACAAACCGTTATTTTCAACTTTTTAACATTTTCTTTAATATGAACACGTTTATTGCAAAATCTGCATTTGTCAATCCTGGTAGTTTTTTTAACTTTTTTTTGTTTTTAACTGTTAAATGACAATTTATATAACATATCCAAATTTATATATCATATTTGCAAAGTGTTTTAATATAAAATATTGCTAACACAATATATAAATTTGGAAATACCAAATCTATTTTGCTTTTTGTATCTATGATTTTTTTAAAGAGGTTTAAATTGGTTTCACATTTTTAGTTATCAAAATGTTAATACCAAATATAAGCTTACTTTTTTATCTTAATTTAAATTAACAAAATTCAGCAATTTGAACACAATCACCATAATAATCAATATTTTTCAATAAAAAAACTTAACTTGTCAAATATCCCTTAAAAATACCATCATTTATAGAAATCTGATTTCTTCAGAATAAGTAGCTGAGGTGGATAACTATTAGTTTTATGGACATTCATAACATATTTTATTAAACTGGTAATATTTGATTTTCAGTTTTAAGGCTGTTAAGTGCAATTTTCAAATATTAAAAAGCATAACTAATATTGCATTTTTATTGCAAAGATTTTTCTTGTTTTATATCACTTATATATATATATATATATATATATATATATATATATATATATATATATATATATATATATATATATATATATATATATATACACATATATATATATATATATATATATATATATATATATATATATATATATATATATATATATATATATATATATATATATATATATATATATATATATATATATATATATTACCTGATTCCACACTTGTGTAAGTCAGTTTACACTGGCAAAATAAAGCCAAAGTGGCTTTTTTTCATCACTAACAGCTCTGCAACTTTAGAAAAAAAAAGCCTAGGTGTGAGTGGAGGAAATAAATATTAAGGGATGTTACATCCAAGTTGAATGAATGTAACATGCTTCTCCCTGTAGTCTTACATTCTGACATACAGTAGCATGTAAAAGTTTTAAAACACCAAACTATTTTTAGTTTAAAGCATAACTTTACACAAGCTTGAATCAGCTAAAAATTTTACTAAATGTTCTTTATGTCATTTCAATTTCTTAATTAAAATTAAAAAAATTATAAATTATAAAAGTTAATAAAAATTTAACTTTTTTTTTTCGTATTTACTTTTAATGCAAAAGTAAATGAATAAAATAGTTGAGCTTTGAAATAAAAATTAATTACAAAAACCATTAGCATTTGATGCTAAATAAATGAAAACATGCTGAGAAACATAAATCACTCATGCGGCTTTGCAAAAAAGTTAATTCAGATCTCTATTATTTGTGTCATTGTTTAAATATTAACTGTATTTCTCTAAATATCAAAACTGAATTTATTATTAGGGTCAGCATTTGACAACGCAAACCTAAACAAGTTTAAGGTCAGCAAAAAATTGCCAAACTTGGTAGTATGTTATATGGTAAACTTCCTTGTGTCAAATTTTTTTGCTGACCTGATGCGGACCTCTAACAATTTAAGGTCAGCAATTTATTGCCGACCTCAATTTTCCTAATTCCAAGGGCTGTATATATAACACTCAAAATACTGAAAACAGTAATTTGCACATTTCTTTTTTCAACACTGTCAAATATGGCAAAAATCTCCATAAAACATCTATGTATTTCTAACTGTGACCAATCAATACAACTTTCACTGTAACAAATCAATGTATTTCTAACTGGGACCAATCAATGTCATTTATCTAAAAAAATAATAATAAAAAAAAAAAAGATAAATTAAAGATTAAATAACAAAAAATTTTTTTTTTAACTAAATATCTTTCTTTTCACAACTTTCTTCTCAATAGAAATCAAATTAATAAATTTTTATTCGAGTACATATCTAACAAGTATTAATTATATATTTTGTTATTATTTCTTCAATATATTTTTGTATTACTGAAACTATTATTATTTTTTATTTTATACTATTATTTTTAACTCAATTGAGAAAGTTTGTGAAAAATTATGTAACAAAAACTCAATAACAATTTGGTAAACATTTGCACACTACAGTAACTTTACCTCTGGCTCTACTGTACTACTGGTTCTACTGTAACTATGGCTTTATACATTTTGTTTTTGTGAAGCATTAAGAAAACAGCTAATTCTGGAAAATATTTTAGCAAATTATTAAAAACCTTAAATCAATTGCAGAAGTAGTGTTTGAAACTTTATATTTATATAATATAATATTTATATATATTTATATATCATAATATTTCAGCAAATATTTTGGATCTTTATATAACTATAATTTAATTTAAAATTTACTGTGTGTTTATAGTTTACTTTAAAATCCTTATTTACTGCGTGTAATTAATTTGTTCAATGTAATTAGAACATCATAAATATTAAAACATCTTTTTTTTATCTTTACATTTTTTTAAAACTTGTCATAAATTTTTTTTTAAATGCCTACTATTTCCAGAGGTGGAAAGTAACGAACTACATTTACTCACATTAATTAATTAAGAAGTTTTTTTTGTTAAGTGAAGTTAGGGGTTGTTCACAAATTATGCAACGTGAGAGAGTAAGGGAGAGGGTAGGAGTTAGCGATTTTGTGACGAATTATAATAAGGGGCAAGGCCATTAAATTTTGTGAGGCAAATTTTTTTTAGTTTTAAATCTAGAAAGAACATTCTTTTGATTAATAGAGTGCCTAGCCAAACATAAACCCTCAATTGATATTTGTACACTCGACTATGGTAATTTCAATTTAAATCAAATTGGAAATGACTTTTTAAAATAACTTCTAATTAACTACTAAATTAATTCAGCTGGGTTAACGGCTTTATAAAGTTGTGATAGAATAGATAGTGAAATCCACGTCACTTTACTAACTTATTATTAATGAAGTTATTTAAAATATACTTTTATCAAAAATTTAATATCTTTGGAGTAAAAATCTAATATCTTTGGAGCAAAAATCTAATATTTTTGGAGCAAAAATTTAATATCTTCTGCTTATTTGTACGCATTGAAGCAATTATTCTGTAATACTTTGAAAAATATAAACAACAAACAAATATAACTGTTTATAAACAACAGTTGTAAACAAAATTATGAAAATGGACATAAACGTATATGGACGACACTTTATGAAGACATCAAACACGTGCACTACTGACATTTAGTATTTTAATCTTTCTTATTTGAGTTTTAAAGAAAAATTTTGAAAATAATTTTAAAAGAAGAATTAAAAAGCTGTTGAAAAAGTAACGCAGTAACTTTTAATTACATTTTTTGAGCTACTTTTTACATTTACTTGAGTAAATTTTTTGACCGGTAATGTTTACTTGCACTTGAGTAAAATTTCACTCAAATAACAGCACTTTTACTTGAGTAAAAAACTTTTTCCACCTCTGCCTATTCCTTTTTTTGTTTTTGAACTTCTTCAGATTGTGTTCTTTTTTTTATAATACTTTGCTCAACTGTTTCTTCATTTCCTGGTAATGTCAGAATAATTTTTTGATCCTAACACAACTTGGCTTTCTTTAGACGTCTTTTCTCTGCAATTAATAAAAATTCAATTCTATCGGGACAATAATTGCTAAAATTTACAGTTGATGTAAAATTTTCGTTCACAAAAGTATTGCACATGTACAGGCTTCCCAGGAAACGCGTTTGGTTTTTTGTCTTGTATGACTATGCATGAGTTTTTTATTTTTAACAACTTGGTTACAGCTGTTTGCAAAAATTTTTTATATTGTGCGTTGCAGAAGAAACTAAGTTTCAAAAACAAAGAAAGCAAAATAACAAATTAGGAAATTAAAATAAGTTTAAATAGAAAAAAATTATTAAAAATTAATTCAATTCAAAATTCAATTCAATTCAAATTAATTCAATTCAATTCAAAAATTAATTAATTTAAACAATTTGTGTACTGTTTTTATTTTTGTTTCTTTAGAGTGGTTGTTATTTTCAGAAACAAAATTGGTTAAGACAAAGCAAAAAAAAAAAAAATTCGAAGTCGAGATTTAAAAATAATGATATTTTAAATATTTTATTATTTTTTTTTTTTTAAAAGTAAAAGCAAAAATATAAATTGCTATCTGTTTGAAAAATATATTTGTATAAATTTAATGTTTAACAAGTTTATATTCTGCCTCCATTTTTATTATATAATTATATTGAATAATACTTTATGAACATAAGGATATGTACGTTTAGCTTATTTGGAGAAGGCGCTTACTTCATACATGGAATGTCCAATTGGTTCAAATTCCACCTCTTCCCAACTTTTTTTTTGGAAACTGCTCTTTTTGCTTGCTTTGCCTTATACAATTTCATTATTCAAAAAAACAACCACTCTAAAGAAACAAAAATAAATACAGTAGACAAATTAGTTAATTTAATAATTTTTAATTGTTTTTTTCTATTTAAATTTATTTTAATTTCCTATTTTGTTAGTTTTGCTTACTTTGATTTTGAACTTATTATATTAGACATGGTGGAAAAAAGTTTTTTCAGCAACACCTAATATAATAAAACTTACTAATGGCCGTGACCAAGTTGTCAAAAACAAAATACTCATGCACTGACATACAAGACAAAAAACCCCACACATTTCCTGGGAAGGCTTGAATCTTTGTTGTTAATTTCTTTCTTTTTGTTTTATTTATCAAATATTCTAAACATTATTATATTCTTTTTTGATTTTTCTGTCAATGAATTTTTCTGTAAAATAACCAGAGATAAAAAGTCAGAGTTTTTTATAATTATTTTCCAACTTTTAATCTCATCAAATGGATAGATTTTTGTCTCTCGTCCAACAGATTGATTTTTATTTTTGATAACTCGTTAATCAGTATAGCTTTAAAAAGAACAGCGCCAAATGTTAGTAGCTCAGATGCCATAAAGTCTCTTCACTTTCCTGTAAATAAAATATTATCATTATATTATTATTATAAAAGATTTTAAAAAAAGTTACTTATTGTTTAACATAATTCTATAGATGTTATTACAAATACTTTGTCATATAAGAAAATATTTTCCGAGATGACATTAAATAATAGAATTGTATATATTACCTACAAAATCAGACTCTTTTGTGCTTGCCTTTTTTTTCATGTCTTTATACCACTCATTGTGAATTAAATTTTTTACTTTTAACTATATAACATTGGTGGGTTAAAATAAATAATAAACAAAAAAGCAGAAAAAAATACAGAAATTATATAATACAAAAATATATTTTTAAATTAAGTATATTATATTTTACAAAACAGATGTTAAAATGTTTTTAAACAAAATTTATGGATGACCTCTCAGCCTACTCAACTTACATTTTCATATGTAAAACCATTCTGAAGAAAAAGCACAGTTTTCTCAAAATAGATTTCACTTGTATTGGGTACGAACAAAGGTCTTGGAAATAATTTACGATAAAATCTTGTTCCATAAGTATGGCAGTTTGTCCTTTAAAAAAAATGAACTTAGGAGATTTTGTATTTTGAAAAATATTTATATATAATATAAATTTAAATGAAATGTAAAATAAAAGTAGAATATATAAATTTAGGTATGAATGACTTTAAATTTTTACTACTAATAATATATCAATATATAATAATATAGTCAACTATAAATTTTTACTTTTTAAAATCTCAGAAAGGAAATAAAAGATCAAAAATTAAATTGCATGTTGTAATGATAAACAAGTGTAAGATTTTACATAATAAATTTTTTATACAAAATTAAAGAACAAAACAAAAACTCTAATTTTTATTCATTAAAAAATTAAAATTAATTTTAGAATGACACTGTGTTCTTTACCATTGCAATATAAAAGAACACATAAATTAATGTGTAAATAGTTGCATCAGTCATCATATTCATTGTCTTAATTAATAATTTAAAAATGTTTTTGCATCCAGTTTCTAATATAGACTTTAGGACAAGAAAGAACTTTATCATTTTGACAATTCAAAACTTAAAACTTTGATTTATTAACGACATTATTAAAAATTTTCACTAAAACTTAACTTATGAGATAAAATAAAAAATTTAGTCATCTGAGAATAAAATAGTTTATCACTTAAGCATCAGCCAGTACTTTTTTGCATTGGTTTGATGCAATAAAACATAGCCACAACAAAACTGACTCAAATATATATATATATATATATATATATATATATATATATATATATATATATATATATATATATATATATATATATATATATATACACACACACATATATATATGAGTTTTGTTGGAGTTAAAATTCCCAAGCTCCAATCTGTTACAGAAGTGAGATTAGATTCAAGATCAGCTGCACGTTCTAAGTGATCAGAAATAGAAGACTTTTGTCATGATGGGAGTATAAAGTTGAGTTGTCAGCAAATAGAGCCACTTAAGATGAAAGATTGTCAGGGCAATAATTAATATAAATAAGAAAAAAAAAACAGAGCTAGAACCTTGAGGTACCCTAAAGAAAAACCTTGAGGTTTTTCTTTAGGGTACCTCAATGACAGAATGAGAAGATTGAAAACCATATTTATTACCAGAGAGTAAGTTAGATTCAAGCTGAGATGTTAGAAAACTGTTGACTCTTGCTAATAATACTTTGTTAATAATAGAGAGAAGTTGGGGGGGGTCAGAACATTCTCCAGAGTATTTGAAAAATGGAACCACAGATGCCATTTTCCACCAGGCAGGAAAACAATATTCAGTCAAGCATTTATTTAATTGTTTAGAGAGAATAGAAGAGAGTTCTGGAGTTCACTTTTGTAAGACTATGAATGTTATTAATGGAATGTTGTCTGGACCACAAGTTGTAGAAGAGTTTAATTAAAAATGACTTAGAGATGGAATGTACAACTTACCTTTATTAATGACACTGTTAAAGATTTTCCAAAAGACTTCAGAGCCTAAATTTTTTGATATGATATGAGATTTAACAGGTTTAATTTATTAATTAAAAAAAACAAATTTAGAATTGTTATCTTATGAACGTAGACATTGCAGAATGTCTACTTTGTTTCAATTTTTTTTTATTTTTAAATATTGACTAAATAAATTTATTATTACATTTTTTATTGTCATTTAACATAAATTAATTTCTTTCTTTTCTCTACATTTGTATAAAGAAATTGAAATACGTTAATTTTTTTTTTATTAATATTTCTTAAAAGTGCAGCTTTGCAAACTACAATAATTTTTTACCTTTAAAAAGTCAAACAAAAATAAAAAATATTACAAACAAAAAATTTTTAAAAAAAAAAAAAAAAAACTTAAGTTAATTACTTTACCAGTGCTTTTTTTTTTGTAACAAACCAAGATTTAAGTTTCCAAGTACAATTTTTTAAAAAAATTTATAGCGTTGCACTTTCACTTGCTTTACGACAAAAAAATTAAACATACGCTTTATAGACATTTTTTGATGCAGTGCTATAACATGTTTATAAGGAATTTAAATAACATTTTTAAATAAAGATTTTTTCTAAATTATAAGGAAATTTTTGTTTTTACATTTTTGATATTGCACAATCTGTTGATTATATAAAGCTGATGTAACTGTTATAAAATGCTATTTTCCTTGTAAATATAAACTTCTTCTATAGATATAACTCTTTTAATTTAATTAATTTTTCAATGCAATATATTAAGGGAGTTTAGATACCCTTGTTATTAAATATATCTATACTTAATAACATTATCAAGTATATTTATTCTTGATAACCAGGGTATCTAAACTCCCTCGAAATATTATTTAAAAAAATTAATAATAGAATGATATCCGTAGAAGTTTTTTATTTGTATTTTTTTTGTTTAATTATAAAAAAACAAAAACACTTTATGAGATGTCATTTAAAGTTTAAGTAACGTTTTTTCATTTTTTTAAATAAAATCAATAAAACAAAATAAAAACAAAATAAAAAAAAATAAAAATAAAAAGTGGCGCTAATATAAAATAAAACTTAAAGTTTTATTTTATTTATTTAAAGTGTACTATTTTTAGTACTGTTTTTATGAAGTTAATTACTATTTTTATCTAACCGCTTAAACAATATCTTTAGACTTAAGAAATGTGGCTAGACTGAAATGGCTTACCGCTTACATTAAATGGTTTAACACATATGTACCAATTTAAGCTTTAAAACAAGACCTGCAACAGACTGTCATAAAAATAATCACAAAAAGAATCTCAGTCATATTTAGGGTAGTAGTAACAAGTGTGATGATTGAGTGAGTCCAAAAAGGAAGTACAAGATGAAACAATTATAGAGATCATTGCATGGTCAGAACCAACTAAATTAACCAATAAAAAAAACAGCAAAAACTAAACACAAGCTAGGGTCAGAGATAAGACACAAATCAAGGAGTGAAGGTAATTAATTAGGTTTGTCTGGAAAATGAATCACAAAGTTAACTATCTAATTAAGAGATTGAGAAATGCAGAGGCTCTATAACCTCTGCATTTCTTATAGTGTTAGAGCTAAATCATTCAGTGTGATAAACTTTAAAGTCACCACCAACAACAGTATTGACAGAGGGGTAAAGAGAAAGGACATGGTCAACTTGATAAGAAATTACATTTAAGAGTACAGTTTTGAGAAGAAGAACAACAATAAAAAACAAGCAGAAGTACATAAAAGAATGGTCAGAAGATTCAAACCTGATTTCTTAAATTAATTGCATAGGTCAAGTTATCCTGCTACTGGTAACAGGTAACCTTTATATCTTGCTGCCTTGCAGGATATGCATTTTTTAGACAAAGGCTAGGAGAAGCCAAATCTGAATTTACAGTACTGGAAAAATTATTATGGATTTTTAGAATTATCAGCCAAAAAGTTTTCAGTGGTTAGTGATATTCTTTTGTTTTAATGACATACATATATAGTAATGGGACCATTTTATTGTCAAATAAAATCCATTCAGAACTGGTTTTTTTAATTTTAGGGTCATTTAAGGCTAGACAAGAAAAATTGCTGAAGTTTAGCTGTAAAGTCTGAAATATGTTAATTTGAGTTCTCGCCACTTTCTTTTACTCTCTATGGTCTATGGTGTACTTGGTATGTACTTAGACTCTACAAATTTTAAGTTTCAGTCTTAAATAAAACATTCAGCAAAATCTTTGATATTTTTGACTGATTTTGAAGTGATGGGTAAAAGAGAAGACCTGAGCCCTAGAAAAAAAGAAAAATATGTGTTTTGTTGGAGAATAGTAGTCTAAAACAAAAGGAGATACGAAATTGATGATTTCAACAAAAACAATTAGTGCAGTAAAAAGGAAGCTGGACAAGGGTAGAAACTTTGAAACTGGAAGAGTTGGAAAATGCAGTTGTAAAAAGAATCACACTTGAGTAAGATCAAAGTAATGGCCCTCAGAGATAGAAGAAGCGACTTGCTAATTCAATAGATATCTTGCAAGAAGATATCTATGGAATTAGCAAGTTAGGGCATTAATGTAAGCCGTAAAATAGTGAATAATCACTTGTTGGAGCAGGAACTGAAGGAATAAAGACCAAGGAAAAAGCCAAGACTCAGGAACAAAATGAAGCAAGTCATGCATGGATGGGCTGTTGGGCAAGAAAGTTGGATGCAAGAAGATTGGTCCAAGGTAATTATTAATTTAGCTGTTAGATCTTCTGTTAGATCTCTGATAGTATTGATTTCTTGATTTCTCTCAGTTTTATCATATTTTCTGACTAATACAAGTAGGTGTTAACTTGTTAATCATGACTATTAATGTAATGTTTGTACCATAATTTCTTTAAAACTTATCAGGCATTTTTTTTGTTTAGTATTCTCAAATGAGTCAACAATTGCTGTGTTGGATGACAGAATCCAAACATTCAGAAGAAGGACTGGAGAGTTTAAGCCTGAGTGTCTTAAGAAAACAATGAAGTTCACCACTAAGATCATGGTATGGGGAGCGATATCAATCTATGGAACAAGCCGTCTATATGTTATGGAAGGAATGATGAACCAGAGAAAAAAAATAGAGATGTTGGAGAGACGTTAGGTTCCTCAAGTTCACTGATATAGACTTTATATTTCAACAATTTATTATTTATTAATATTTCTGGTTCACTGATATAGACTTATTATTTCAACAAGATTGTGCTCCTTGCCATATGGGCAAGTTGTCAATGATATGGTTCCAAGACAATTGGTTCTCTGTACTGGAATGGCCTGGGAATTCACCAGATATAAACCCAATTGAGAATTTAAGGAACATTTTGAAGGACGAAATACATAAAGTTCCAATTACTACAAAAACACAGCTTATAGAGCGATTAATCCATATCTGGTTCCAGAGAGAAACAATTGCCAAGTTTTGCCATGATTTCATTGTAGGCATGCCCAAGAGAGTGAAAGCATTGAAAGCTGCCAAAGGTGGTCTAACCAAGTATTTAAAACTTTGATATACCTGGAATATATAATCTGTAACTTTATTTTCATGATATGATTGCTTTTGAAGTTAAAAACTTGAATATTATTTAAAAACTGTAAAATCCATAATAATTTTTAAGTACTGTTAATACCCCTGGTGTCTTGATAAAAATACTCATCTTGGGCAGACGATGAATGCATCCAGCTTTTGTTTTGTAGAAGGCCTCCTAGGCAAAGAAGAGGTAAACAGATTATACCTGTTGACCAGCCTCACACCCTTTCTTTATCTATTAGGCTTGCGTAGATGTATTTATAATACATTATTTCCAGTTTAATATGTTAAATGCTGAATCTTCTTGATTCAATGTATTTGTTTTACTTGTGTCTCTGTTTTTATGACTAGGCAACTCATTATATCATCTCCTAATGAGGGTACAGCTCTAAACTCAGTTTAATGGTTCTGAGGCCAGCTGGTAGTCAGGTTTCCTGAACTCTGTGGTAGCTCTCAGAGAAGCTGATTCCAACAACAGTTGATAAATATCAGAGTACTAACAATGCCCACCAACTTTTGTTGGGCATTGTCAAAGCGACATTTGGAGCTTTTTGTTACGGCTAGTGTTTATTAATAATAATGAGGCAATTGATTGAACTATTAAAAAGTGTACAGAGTAATATTTGTGTTTTGAGTCAAGTTCTTTAACAAATTTTAAAATGACTAAAGTACCAAAAACTATAAAACACAAAAAAATATTGTCATCACTAATTCTTTAAATCTATCATTTACTAATATTTGTGGTCTTTGAAGAAACTTTTCTTCTGTTGAATTTCATCTTTTGCAAAGTTCACCAGACCTACTTGATCTTTGTGAAACTAATTTAAGTTCACTGCCTCATCTTGTGATCTTAGTGTTGATGGTTATCTTCCTTTAACTCGCAAAGACTCCAATGGTCACATGCTTGGCTTAGGCATCTACATTGGTAAGAATTCATGCATTTGTTGGGAAACTAGGTTTGAATCCACAGACTATTCTTTTATGTGCTTTGGTTTAGCACTGCTTCACTCAATTGCCTTTCTCTTTGTTCTAGATTGCTTTCCTTTATCTCAAGAGTACACTCTTTTCGATGTTATTTCTGATCAAATTGACCAAGCCATTTCTCTTTCCTTCAGCCAATATCGTTGTTGTTGATTACTTTAATGCTCATCATGCTGAATGGTTTAGTTCTAGTGTCAGTAACTCTGCAGGCATTAAGGCCCACAACTTTTGCTATTCTCTATCTCTAACAAAATAGTCAACTTAACTCACTTCCCAGACAATCCAAATGATTTACCGTATCTACTTAACTTATGTCTTGTTTCTGATTCTAGTAAGTGCTCAGTTTCTCCACATTCACCCTTGCCTCTGATCATGGTTTGATCTCTCTAAAACTATTCTTTATTCTGCATCATCATCGGAATTCCCCTATCATCATATCTCTTACAACTACCTTATAGCTTACTGAGACCCTTTCGAGTATTTTCTTTGTGATGGCCCCTGGGTAAAAATTTATTGTCTTCCTTCTGACAAATGTGCTTCTTACATAATTTCTTGTATTCAGGGTGGCATGAAATCCTTTATTCCCTCTTGACGATTCTAAGTCAAGCCTCATTCTTCTCCATGGTTTTCCTCTCATTGTACAGCTGCAATGTATTAGGTAACATCATTAAGATTATTGAATCCTTCCTTACTAATCATAGTATAAAAGTTGTCCTCGATGGACAGCGTCTTCTTCATCTAAATATTATTATGCTAATGAATAGTGCGCATAGTTACGCCTAATGTTCGTGTTGTTAATGACGGTTCTGTATTCTGTAAAATACACCATTTCTTAGTTTTTAAGTAGTTTCTAGACTTTTGAATGCGAGGTTATATATTCCATGCGGTCTTTCGAGTAAGGTCAGCAAGCAAATTAGACCTGATATATTATTATTTTCGAAAAGAATTGATGTTGTTCATTGTTTAAAATAGAAAATTTAAATAATCATTTGTTTGTTGTTGGTTGTTTTTATTTTTCTAATTTTTATAGCCTGTTTTCATTTTTTAGAAGAAGTTTATAACTAAAATTTCTTTTTTAGTAAACTGTTTCAGTTTTGTCGTTAGTCTTTTTAGAACATTTTAAGCAAGTATTGTTTTATTTTCTGGAGCAGTTAAGAGAAGCTGATGGCTTTTTTAGTAAGTTCAATTCATTTTCTTATTTATAGATTAAGATTATTTTTAGTAGAAAGAATGAGTATAAAATTTTATTTATGTGTTTAATATGAAAAGTTAAATAGAATAAGATTGTTGTTTGTGGTCATGTAAGTTTATATACATAAGTTTGCGTTTATTTCAATCTATTTTATATTGCTCAATATCTATATGTATATTTTATATTCTTAGGAAAAATAATAAGGAATAGAAAAATAAAAATAAATTCTTCTGGAATTTGTCAAAAGAATGTTGTGTTATGCTTCATTTTAAGGTATCTGAATATGTATTTATTTGAAATTTATAATTTTGTTCTTTAATGGTTTTATCTTTTTCATTACAATGTTGTAAATTGTAGTCTGCATTCTTTGTTACATTAAAAATAATTAATGCTAATAAATGTCGTTTTATAGCTGTTAAAGATTTGCTTATATGTTTATCTTATGCTCAAAGTTAAAAAGTTTTTGATAAATATGTGTATGAGGTGATATATGTAGTTTGATAAATACGTGTATGTGGTGATATATATATATATATTTGTTTTATAAATGTGTTTATATAAATGTGTTTTTATAATAGTATGAAATGTATTTTATCCAGGGATGCGAAGTCAGAAAAGGACTCCGGCTTTTTGTCTCTACTTTTTCCAAGTCTGTAGTGTCCAGAAGCTCTAAACATGTTTGTTGACTTATTATCTGCTGTAATAAAAAAATTCATGAGATTTAATGACTTGAAACTTATTGTTGTTAAGCCAGGAGTCCTTGCCGCCATAATACCTAAGAATTCTGGGCTAAAAAAACGATTGTTCCTCTAACCTAAAAGTCCTAATTTTTTTCCTATTAGTAGTCCATAAACTTATTTATATTTTTAGTGCTCCTGTATACCAAAAACTACAGTATTGTGAAAAAGTTAAGAACCACAAAAAAAACAAATCATAATTTATTTTTATTTTTAAATTTTTTTTTAACCAAATATATTTTTCTGGTAAAAAGAATAATAATAATAAATTTTAGAAAATAGACAAACAAAATAAAAAATAATAATAGTGATAAAAACTTTTAAACAAATGTTTAAAATAAAAAATGTATTTAAAGTTTTATAGGTAATTTTTATTTTAAAAAAATTGTGAAAAAGTTAAGAACCACAGAATAAAAAACGATAATTTTTACCACCTAATACCACGTAATTCTACCATGAATTTTTAAGCACTCATTTATACGATTTGGCATTGAGTCTATTAAGTTCTCTAAAATATGTTTGGGAGCATTTCCAAGTATTGCTGGTAAAATATTGCGCAACTCCTCAAGGCTCCTTGGTGCTTTCTTGGCAATCTCTTTATCAAGCCAACTCCAAAGATTTTCAATGCAATTTAGATCTGGGCTATTTGGTGGCCAAGTTAGACGCTCAATATTTTTACTTTCGAACCATTCAGAGACAATTTTAGCCCTGTGACATGGTGCATTGTCTTGCTGAAAAATGAGCGGAACGCTTTGCTCAAGTGCATCAATTGACGGTAACAAGCTGTTATTTAAAATATCGACATAATAAGTAGAGTTGAGTTGACCATCAAATAATTTAAACATACTGAGACCATAATATGTCATGCAGCATCATATTCCAACCGACCCGCTACCTTGTTTTGTTCTTTGAACGATACAATCGTGATTATATTTTTCTGAAGGCTGCCTGCGAATCATAATTCGGTTTTTTCGGTTATCAACCTCGATATTCATCTCATCACTGAACATTACTGTCCTCCATTTTTGTTTAGACCATTCTTTGACGCTTTGGCAAAATTCTTTTTGCTTTTTTATATGTCGTTTGGTAAGTCGCGGTTTTAGAACAGCTTTTTTCCATAACATATTGTTAGCTGATAGTTTCCTACGCACAAGTGATGCCGAGGCTTGACATCCATTTGAAAGCTTCCATTCCCTTCTTAATTCATGCGACGACATGGTTCGATTTTTTTTTGCTAACCTGATTAAAAGGCGATCATCATTGGGTGTCGTCAAACGCGGTCTTTCAGAACGATGGCAATCAACGTAAGATTTCGTCTCTTTGAATCTTTTGATGATTGTTAGCACTGAACTATGTGATCGCTTTACTATTCTTCCAGTTTTGCGAGCGGATTTACCTTCCTGGTGAAAATGCACCACTTTTACACGATCTTCATAGGTAATAGCTTTTCTGCTCATTTTTCAAAAGGAAAGAATTTTTTTTTGTTTGAAATTAAATACTTTTTTTAAAAGTATTTAAAAAAATTAATTTTTTTCAAATGTTTTTATTGGTTCTTTGGTAATAACTCAGGTCATTAAAAGAATATTTAAAAAAAAAGGGAAAAATAAATTTAAAAAGACGTTTCCGCCGCATTTAGCACAAAAAATTCTTTGTGGTTCTTAACTGTTTCACAAAAAAAATATAAAAAAATTTTTTTTCTTTTTTCTCATGCTATATTTAATATGTTTGAAAAAAAAAGACTATTTTATTATCTATAGAATAAAAATTAATTAAATTTTTTTTTTTATTTAGTGGTTCTTAACTTTTTCACAATACTGTAGGATAAAGTAATCTTTTTGTGACTTTCTAATCCTAAGTCCTTTTTGGTACTCTGCATCCCTGATTTTATCTAATGTGTACATGATTGTTAAATGAGGTGTTTTTATATGTTATATAACATTTTAAAAAATATTGTGTTTTATAGTTAGTATAACTATAACACACAATATATTTGAGATATAGATCTAGAGCAAGATTCGTCAACCTTACCAGTCAAGTGGTGTTACTGCTTTAGGTCTAAGTGTAGTCTAGCCTTCAATATAACTATTCTGAAAATACATAACATCTTTAATAATTTTTTCTGTAATGTTGTTACCTTTGGCTTATCTTTATGCTAGTGTCTGTTGTTAAAAATGATTAATAGGTAGTTTTATTACTAGAACTCGCTGCTTTTGTTTTTTAATATAAATACATTAATATAATTTCTTCAAGCAGAAGCATAAATTAGTGACTTTTATCTGAAATAGCACAGTTAATATTATTATTATTAGTGCGCATAGTTATACCTATTGTTTGATATTAGTTACAATTCTGTATTCTGTAAAATATACTATTTCCTAGTTTTTAAGTAGTTTCCAGACTTTTCTTAACCAAGTGTTTTCTTAAAGAAGTCATGACCTTTAAGAAAACACTTGGTTATGAAAATTTTTAAGTTGACATTAGGTAGATAATGATAAATTGAATTGATTGTTGAAAAGATTTTTGGAGATGCTGATCAAAATGATTATTCTAAACGCGTGATTTTAACACCAACTAATGTTGATTCATTATCAATCAATGAAGAAGTGCTTGAATGTCTGCCGGATTTTTTTAAGTGCTGATCAAATTGATACTGATGACCTTAATGAAAGAAATAACTTTCCTGTTGAGTTTTTGAACAGCTTAACTCCTTCAGGTATGCCACCTCATTGTTTAAAATTGAAAATTGGTTGCGTAATTATGCTACTTAGGAATTTAGATCTCAAAGCTGGGCTATGCAATGGTACTCGAATGAAAGTTAGTGCTCTTCAAAATAATTATATTGATGCAGAGGTTTTGACAGGTGTTTCTAATGGTAAACGTGTTTCTAATGGTAAACGGGTTTTTATTCCTCGAATTCTCGAATGAGTTTTTATGTGGGTTTTTTTTTTTATTTTTATTTATTTTTTTGTAATTATGGTATCATAATTCCATTTTTTTTTTCTTTAAGATTTACCATTGACGCATTTATACGATTTATAAAAAAACAACCTGATTTCCCTTTATTGTAAATTTTTTGTCAGTTAAAATGATATAAATATATGCAATTAGTTCAATTTTTTTAAATTTCTCTTTTTTATGCCTAATAATATGTTGTATGAACTTAAGGGATGTTTTTAAAGAGAGGTCGCAACTAAAAACAAACTAAAAACCTTTAAATACATGGAGAATAATGTAGTTTTGCGCATTTGTCAAATACGAAGTTACTTAAATTTTATAACGGGTTTAACTAATTAATTAGCTTAGTTTGCATTTGCAACACTTTTGAGGAAAGAAAAAATTCTTATATATGTTAAATACTTATATATATTAAAAAGAAAAAATTCTTAAAAATGTAAATCATTGTTTTACATTTTATTATTTTGGTAAAAAGTCTTCATCAAAAACTTGATTATTCTTAATAAAAATAAATTTATTCTCCTGGCCACCATTAAGGCAAAAACGAGGAAGGGAGGTCCTTTATTAGTGTCAAAATATTCATGTTATAAAAAATATAACAAGAATTTAGCTTTATTTTTTTGTCAATTTAAAGCATGATGAAGTGTTATTATTTTGTGTCAGTAACTAAAAACGTATTTTGTTGAACTTAGTAATGTCTAGGAAAATGGTTCTGCCATACACTGATATGACCTATGTCAGTTTTAAATTACTCAAATAACGTTAAATAATTGGTAAATTAATTTATTTTAATTTTGCAGATGGCTTACTTTTTTAATTTGAAGGCATTTTTCTTAGATGGTATTAGTTAAGGTTTCGCAACTTTAAATTGTGGAAAACAGCCACTATAAATTAAGTAATAGACCGACCGTAACCCGTATTACGGGTTGCTTTCTGCTAGTAACTTTAATTCAGATAAAATTCAACTTTTTTTAGCTAATCGTTATCACAATAATCTAGATCTTCCTATATTTATGAACAGTAATGTACTTGATGAGTCATCTACCCCAAATCTTCTAGGATTAACTCTTATTTCCAATCTTTCTTGGAAACCATATGTCCATAAAATTTCAAAACTAGCATCTGCTAAGGTTGCATATCTGTATTGTACTTTCTTACTAAGGATTCTATTCTTTATCTCTATAAATCTCAAATCTGTCCTTGTATGGAATACTGTTGCCATATCTGGGGTGGAACTTCCCATGATACCCTTTCTATTTTAGACATAGTGCAAAAATGTATTGTAAACTTAATTGGACTCTTGCAGCCAACCTACAACCATAATCACATCGTCGCAATATTGCTTCTCTTACTCTTTTCTGCTAATACTATAATGAGCACTGCTCTAAAGAGCTAGCGTCTCTTGAACTTTCTACTAAAATATATTTTTATCTTGTGCCTTCTACTAAAATTCATTCCTGTGTTACTCGTTATTCAATTAATTCTCAACCTTTTACTGTGACTGTTCCTATGTGCTCCAAATCTTTTTTTTTGTCTACTTATTTTTCCTCGAACATCAGTCCTTTAGAATTTGCTTCCTTAATCTTGTTTTCCTGATTCATATAGTTTGCAATCTTTTAAGTCGTCTGTTAATTGTTATCTTGCTCTATAAATTTTATCTTTTCTTTTCCAGTAACTTCGAACTCTAATAGTGGTTGCTTACAGCCTTGTTGAAAGTGAATGTTTAAAAAAATATGCTCAAACCAAGCATGTGGCTATTGGAGTCTTAACCAACCAAAGAATAGCAGCGATGAATGCTGAGATTTGAAAAAGGAACATTTAAATTTAACTCAGTTTCACTAAAAGCAAGAAATTGCAAGAGGGAAAATTCAAAAGATAGAAATTTACATCAAAGACCACAAATATTTGTGAAAGATATTGATGCAGTTAGGTGCTGATGATGGTTTTTTATATTTTATATTATTGGTTACTTTGGCACTTTTTAAAATAAAAAGAACTTGATTTATTCCTATTCAGGGCTTCTTAAGTGGCCTAAAAATTCCCACTAAAAGCAATCACAGGGACACCATCCATGAGTCACTAGTTGGTAACGAAGCTTCACCAGAGATTCAAGCAGAACACAAACATACATATGGTAACATACAGGTGAAGGAACGCTGCGTCAGAGGTTCAAACAGAACGCAAAAAACAAAAGTCCAACAGAATCCCTAACAGCAGAGCAACATAATTACATACTTAAGTGACACTCTTCTGGAATTTACTCACTTATTTGACAACTCCTTGAAGCTGCAGAAGACACTTTATAAAACAGCGCTTACAATGGAATTGGCTACCAAAGTTGCTCCTAATTTGACAACAACCACAACAGCTAACATCACGCTTCCAACTTTTGCTGCAAGTCATAACCTTACAAAATCTCATTTTTACTGGTGCGGTAATGATCCACATCCTAAAATTTAATGCTCAGAACAAAATTCCACATGCACACATTGTCAAAGAAAGGGGCCACTGAGCAATTGTCTGTCTTTCAAAAAAAACAAACTAGAATCTACACTAAAGCAGGAGTTGTTAAAGGATAGCATCTCTTATAATCAATCACTTACAACATTACCTAGCCAACCTTGTAAACAAAAATTTCTTACTCCTGACACACAACCTAATATACCCTCAAGAACAGAATGTACAATTAAAAGTGTATCGATGATTAATTTCCGTCAAAGATTGTTATCCAAGTCATTATACCTTGTACTAAAACTTTCTTAAAACAGAGATATCAATTTTAATGGGCTAATGAACATTTATGTAAAGCAAAAATGTAATGGGGTACCATACATAAAACCATTGAGAATTAAACTCTTTCACCCAAATATCCTCTGAAATCTATATCTAGATATTTGAGAGATTATAGGTAGTTGCCATCAGCAACAATGACAGTAATATTATTATTTACTTATAACTTTAAAAAATAAAAAATTATTTTAAATTATTCAACAGAAGCACACCTTTTTTTTTCTTTTAATTTTTTATATATTTTATGAACTTTTAAAGAAAAAATGTCTTTGCAATTGTGATGCACTTACTTAGTAGATTTACTTACACTCATAGTTTAATTCATTTTTAATATTTGAACTAAATAAAACAAAATGACAAATTTAAATGCAATTGTTTAAATTTAAAGCAAGAAATATTTAAAAAAATATCCTTTAAATAAATCTTTTTGATTACAGCCATATTTTTCAAGAAATGATTTTAAATTGAGCTGTATTTTCATGATAATTAAGTTATAGTTGTTATTTATATTTATATTACATATTTCCACAACATAAATGCATTTCCTGCATAGCATTAGCAAATTATAAGTAAATTTCTTTAATTATAGTTTAGTATATATTGATGGTTTAAAGCACAAATGACACATGTTCGCTTTTTTGGACAATACTACTTCTTGACATTTGTTAAATATAAATAAACAATGAGATTAAAAATAAACAAAGATTACAACTTTACTGATCTTCTAAAATAATCAATAATTAGTAAATTAATTGAGAATCTCAAACTTTGAAAACCCATTTTCTTGACACTGTCAAATATGGACAAGTGTATTTTGTGGTTTAAACCATAGATTTGCATGTCAAAATGCTGTGCTATTTTTTACCAGCTTGTGACATTTTAAAATATTCCAAAAATTATTTGAAAATACATAATATCCCTGCCACAAAAAAAGCAACATAAAAAACTTAAAAACACTTTTGATATTATATCTTTTAATATTATATTTTAATCTAACTTTGTTACTATTTTCGATTTGATTACATATGTAATTAAATGTGTGCTTTTTAGTTTCCTACACACCCATCAAATGTGTGCTTTTTAGATTTCTACACACCCTTTTGTTAATTGTTTAATGTTCTCTATAAGAATATAAATTAATAAATCTACTAACCATGTTAGTGAAATGTTTCTTTGCATAATTTCTTCTTCTGTAAATTTAAAATAGTCACTAACTTTACCAATACTGTTGTCTGTATTGTAATTGCATATAGCTTTATCTAACTCATTTGAATAACTTGAAAAAAGAACTTTAAAACTCTGGAAGTTAACAGTTATATTATAGTAACCAGGAACATTTTTTATAACATATGGTTGAGAATAGTCATTTTCCAAATAATCAGTGACATTAAAATTTTCCATGCTAACAACTTTAACTTCTTTTACCCCCTCACAGAAGCTGCAACCAGGTAATTCTATAAAAAAAAGAGCAATAAACTAGAAGAAATGATTGTTTGAATTTATTTGATTTTTTATAATTTTTATGGAAACAAAACATCTTTTAAAAACTTTTATAGAAACAATAAAATAATTCATGCAAGCTAAACTCAAATTTAAATAAAAATTTATAACTTATAAAAATTTAAAAATATAAACAATAAACTTAAAACAAACCACATAAACATTTGAATGTAAAAAATATAGTAAAATGAAGTATAGTGTAAATAAATAAAGTAATAGTGTAAAAGATTCTTTTGACTTGATTATATTAAAATTGAAATAAAATATAATTAAATTACAAAGTTCAAATTAACTGAAATTTATGTAATCTAAATTTTTAAACACAAAGATTAATAAACAATTGTTTAGGTTAAAAAATAGCAAAGCTCTGGGTTTTAATAGAGTTTATTTTTAGATACCAAAAGAATGTCAAAAAAACCAATGTGCTACTTCTATGATATTTTTAAGCTCATAAAAATAGAAAACAGGTCTTAGAGATTATAATAATAATAGATCCAGTAGAGATAAGCTAATATCATTAAAGTATAGCAAGTCAGCAAGCAAGCCTAAAATGTAACCAATAGGCAAATATAATGCATTAATACTGAGATAATACTAAAAACTACTAAGAGAAATAAAAGCAATTGTTACAAAATGTACATAGAAATTAATGGAACTAGTTGTGCATTAATTGACCTCTGATAATGAACTGGTAAATACTTTAAATCTTAATTGACACACTCATGCAATAAAAATTCCAAAGCTAAAACATTATTTTTAGTTTATGAGGGTATAACTCTAATTCATTTTTAATGATACACATTTTCTAATGAAATAGGAGATCACCCAGACATACTTATGCATGTAGAAGCCTTTTCTATTTCACTAGCTCTGATTGTATTTTCCAGATAACAAAACTTAACAACAATCTATCACTCATACTAATTTTTTGACCCTTGTCAATATTCCTTTTCTATTACTACTCTGATTTCTCTAAAAAATACATTTTCTATATTTAAAAAACAAAACATTACTCCTACTAGATCTTATGTAAGCATATTGCTTACAAACTATACAAACAAAAAAAATTGCTTTGATAATTTTTTTAAAGTCATTAGGATGGTTTCATATCTCTCTGACATAAATGTGCAAACATTGGTGTTCAAAGTTTTGACATATAGTCCTTTTTCTAGATTAAAACAAGTTAGTTGAGGGGCATATTGGTGGTACTGTATATTTAGTGCCTCATAAACTTTTGTGTCAAACTTTTTAGTATCTGTTTTTAGAATTTTGCAACTGCCCCAGTCAACTTGTAACACACAATGTCTCTTGTGCATGGCTATTGTCGACTGTTCTGTTCTATTTTCTTTAGTACTGTGTTTGTGTTGTTACATGTACTTTTAACCATTTGCATTTTGTCTGTTTCACCAATATACCTTTTATTGCATGGACATTTAATAAGGTAGACTCCTTGTCTTTAGGTCTAAGTTTCGTTTAAAGGCTATTTTATATCTTAACTTCCTAAACAACTTGTGTAATTTAGAAGACAATATTGGTACCCAAGGTAATGAAATAGTTACATATCTAATGTTGATGTTTTCAATGTTTTTAGTAGTTACTTGTAATTTTTTGTTCTTTGTTTTAAATAAGTTATGAATTTTATAAGGTTGGATTGTTTGTAGTAATTTTCAACAAAGATTTAAATAAGAAATATTAGTTTATTTTCCATATGTTTTGACTGCATACATTAAATGTTCTATGTACAAAACCTTTAAGATATACTATTAACCAGGAAAAATAAGTGTCAGCAAAAGTTTGCGGATCAATCCAGTGAACATTGATTGACTGTAAAAAATAATATTATATTAAGAAATGATTATTTATTAATGTCTTTTTTAAATATTGAAAGTTTTATATGTTCATACATGATACTTTTAATATAAATATAAATATATATATATATATATATATATATATATATATATATATATATATATATATATATATATATATATATATATACATACATACATATATATATATATATATATATATATATATATATATATATATATATATATATATATATATATATATATATATATATATATATATATATATATATATATATTATATATATATCATCTTTACCTTCCACATAAAATGGATTTCTCAACAAACACTCTCCATCATGATATTTGGATAAATCATGAAGTTTAAAAAAAGGTAATGCTAAAAACCGCAAATATCTTTGTATGTGATAGTGGACTTGGTATCCAAACATTATTTCATTGTACTTTGATGAAACTACTTTGTTATTTTCAACTAACGCATTAAACGCTAGATAAGTGATTAAAAAGCATACCAGAATTTTACAGATGTATGACTTCAATGATTTCTTCACATTATTGTACTTGTACCACTGAAAACCTAAAGATAAAATTTTGTTTCTGTTTAGTGATTCAAATTATAAGATATTAAAAATTAAATATTAAAAAAGGCAATTTTGTTTGTAAAAATTAAAGTAAACCTATGGAATCTAAAATAATACTTTCAAAAACAACAGCAATTTCTTCATCGATTTCTTCCTCAATCCAACCATCATTTAATTTACTTTCTTTAAACCTTGCTATATCATTTTTCAGTTTCTTTAAGAGTTGTTCTTTATTAACCATATTTTTTCTCAAAAAATAAAAAAGTAGATAAAATTGAATAATTTTAGTATACTTAAAGCTTTGTTTTAAATAATTAAAAAAAAAAGTTATATATATATATATATATATATATATATATATATATATATATATATATATATATATATATATATATATATATATATATATATATATCATATAAAAACATTTTAAATAAGCTTATGTGTAGATATTTTCATTAACTGGAAATCAGAAATTTGCTGTACTTTACTGAATTCATTATTTTCAGCAGATGTAACCTTAATTTACACCATCAGTTTAAGCATTACAGCCAATATAGAATGTTAAGTTTTTAACATTAATTAGAAAGAGTTTTAAATAAAAACTTTTTGATATTGTAATGTAAATAACTAACAATACTATTGTTTTATTTTGTTAACTCAATTAGCAAAAGTCAAAAGAGCACGTTTTTTTAAAGGGTTTTCAAAAAGTACGCAAAATAGGGATACATAGGGGTAGTCGGTTTCAGGGTAGGCGTAAGTCGATATAAACACTATTTGGACTTCCGTATATTATATATTACGCATATTTCGGCATATTATACAGATTTCCGCATATACACGCTATTTGGATTTCCGCATATTTAGAAAATTCATTGCTTGAGCAAGACGTGAATTTTACAAGAAAGAAAAAAAAATTATCAAACTCTGTTTATGAATATTTATTATAATGAAGATTATTGTTAAAGTGGAACTAATTATTGAATAACACTTAAATAAGGCATGGCACCACGCACCCTTTGCGAGATATTTGTATATCTGAATTCAGACTTGAACACATTCGAAAGCAATTTTTTGAAGAATTTAGAAGAAATATGTTCACACCCAAAAGATATTATAATACAAAATTTAAACATAGTGAAAGAAAGCATAATAAGAAGTCTCCGTGAACGTTTGTTTTTTGAAGTGCCGGATAGCTTTAGTAGTGAACAATTCAGAGAGATTAACATTACGAAAACCCATTGGATAAAAATCTTCGTAAACGGTACAAAACAACCAAATGTTTAGAAGATATAATTATTTTTTCGATAACTCTATGCAAAAATCAGTTGCACAAAGAGATTTCAAAGACATTAATTTCTCGTAAGAATATAGAAATTGCGCACGTGGACGATAAGTTTCTAACTTCATCATTAAAAGATTTATTACGAATTTCAAAATCAATCCAGATCGAAAATATAGAAATAAAAGTAGAATTAGGTTTGTTAAAAGAAAAGATAATTATACAAAATGAGCTTATTCAAGACCTAAAAGTATTTAACAATAAATTTTTATTTCTGAAAAATCAGCCAAGTCAAAACATAAATTGTAGTTCAAATCCACATCATTAAATCATTCAAATCCACATCACACGTGTTCAAAATCTATCGCTGAAGCTACACAAAACGTCAATAAGTCTTGCGGTAAATTATTTAAAAATATCCCTAAAGTATCAAATGCAAATACTGAAAACGTAAAATCCGATTATAATGCCAAATATGAAAATAAGCTTTTTAATTATCTTACGTTTAGTGAAAATAAAAATTCCAATTTCACCGCAAATGTTGCAAAAGATATTTTTCAACAACCTTGTGGAAAACCGATGGCAAATAATTATACAGAAAGCCTGTTTGGATTGAAAGAAAAACTTTCTATTATTGATAATAATTCAAATAGTTTTATTTTAGTTGGCAAAAATAGTAAACCAAAACAATTATTCTACCCTTCGAAAAAAAACATAAATTATTGGAGCCTATATTTGGAACAAAAAGAGCATATATTTGGAGAAAACAAATTTAATAGATCTTATAGAGTTTCTATAAGTATTTCAAAAAAAAAAAAATTTTTCAACCCTTCATTATGGGATAATAATATCATTATTAAACAGTTTCGGAAAAGGCGCATATTTTCTAATGTGGATCAACATTTTGTATCTAACTTGAACCAGAAAAAAGATTCCTTTATTAAAATGGCTTCAAATAGCATATTAAAGGAAGAAAATCTTCTGAAAACGTTTAGTTTGTGTACATTTAATTGTCAGGGACTTCAAACATATACTGAGACCCTAATAATTTCTCATGACATAACATTTCTGTGCGAACACTGGGTATCAAAACTCGAATATTCTATAATCAAAAACATCTGTAAAAACTCCCACTCATTATATTTTAGCCAGGCAAATAAACACGAACAGGGTCGACCTTTTGGTGGAAATGCCTTTTTCATACGAAAAAATCAATTTCAAAATATCATATCTATTTACGAAGATAAAATTACAACAAAATTATATCAACATTATTGTAGTTGGCATTTATCTAACCTCTTCACGAAACAATCAAATATCATTGGAAAAATATAAGTCAATTAGACATGCTTAAAGGAATTATAAATAGTCATGAGGGTAATGGCGAAGTAATTATACTTGGAGACTTCCAGTCATTTCCGCACGGAATATACGATCTATTAGAAAGAACTAGCTCTAAGAGAAATAATTATTTTTGATTTTATCTGAATTTCTTGAATCAAACGAATTAGAGTTAGTCGTGTAACTAAAGGGTCTGGTCCTGCAATTACTTATCGACATCTTACACTACCAAACTCATCTTATATTGATCATATAGCTATTTCAAAGCATACATCTCTTCTAGTATATAGATGTATCGTTATTCCTCCTTCTTTTCAAAATGTTAGTGATCACTTGCCGCTATCGATTTCAATTGGACTTAAAGGTCAATATTATCAAGAAAATATAAATAAAATAACAGAGGATTTTAGCATTCCAAGATATCTCTGGAATAATCTAGACTTTATAAACTTATTTAAGGATCACTTAAATACCAGTTTTAATAATCTTAACCTTATTGGTAATTTCGAAAATGAACTTGCCCAAATCTATACGACTATTACCAATAGTGGAGCATGGGCTCTTAGAGAACACTTAAATTCAAAAATACGATCTGCTCATTCAAAATCCTGGTGGACTCCCTAGTTAACTCGAAGTAAAAAAATTCTTTCACATTTTTTTCAAAAATGGAGGGAAACGGGATTCGTAAAAGACTCTACCTCTTCTATCTTTAATCGATACCTCTTTGTTTGGAAGACTTTTCGTAAAGCCGTCAAAGCAGCCCAAAACAATAAACTATATCAACAATACATAAAGATTGAAAAACTAAAAAACTCTAACCCAAAAAACTTTTGGAATGTTTTTAAGTGTATAAAAAAGAATTCAAATCCAAAACTTTTTGCTATAAACAATAAAAAGGATAAAGAATCGATTACCGCAGAATTCGGTACTATATTTGAAAAACGAATAAACACCGAAAGATTAAATCATAGTTCTATTTATCGTCAAATTCCACCTTGTGAAAATCCTGATGAAATAGTAATTACTGATGAAAATATAAAAGTCGCTATTTCTTGCCTAAAATTAAATAAATGCCAAGATCATTTCAATATATCTGCAGAACATTTAAAATATGCCCAGTGTGATGCACTAACGCAGTGGATAAGAAAATTTTTTCACTTTTCAATTAATAATGGATGGACCCCTACATCTATGTCAGCTTCAACTATTATACCGCTTGTCAAATCGTATAAAAAATCACTTACCGACCAAAATAACTACCGAGGTATTAGTATTATTCCAATATTTACAAAACTTTTAGAATACCTAATCTTACTCATCAGTCCTGAGATAAAAGAAACACAACCCCTTCAATTTGTTTCAATAGTAAGAGTTCGACCTTGCATGCTGAATTAGTTATAAACGAAACAACTAAGCATTATAACAGCAATAATTCGCCTATTTATTTATGTTCTTTAGATACTGAAAAAGTTTTTGACAGCTGCAACTGGGACATTCTCTTTGATAAACTTTACTTTGATAAAAACTTACCTCTCCAAATAGTTAACACTATATCTTCTTTATACCACAAAAGTAGTGCAACTGTCTCTTACCTAGATTCCGTATCAGTTTCATTTGCTTTTAAGCAAGGAGTGAGACAAGAATCCATTCTGTCCCCCTACCTATATATTATATACACCGAAAAGTTAATATATAAAAAATGATAACGTTGTCGGTACTTCTATACATAGAAACTTCACAGGTGTTGTTGCTTATGCTGACAACATCATTCTTCTTAGCTCTACTCTATCTGGTCTTGAAAGGCGGATTACAACGTGTAAAATTTACAACAACTTAAACGGCATAAAGCTCAATGCTGTCAAAACGGAAATGTTGCTTTCCGGAAAAAGACAATTAACTAATTGCAAGATAACCATAAACGACCATCAAATAATGAAAAACTTAATCATCTAGGCTTTATTTGGGATACTCAAAAATCTATTTTTGCCTCACTCAATAGAACAAATATTAAAATATGCAAACTCTGATTCAATCTGGTATCCGGTTTGTATATCCATCTTCAATTTTCAATTATATACATCTTTAGTAGTTCCGACTCTAACGCATGGTCTGGAACTCTGTGAAAATAGAGAGTCAACAATGCAAAGACTTAATAAACTTGGAAGAAATGCAGTTAAGACATTTTTTAATATCTCCAAGTATAGCAAAAACTATATAAAGTCTCTATTTAAAGTTCGGGAGATATCGACTAACATACAACAAAATAAAATAAACCTATTTATCCGTCTATTAAATAATAAAGTAACTTTTGAAATCATCAGTTCTCAGCTTAACTATTGTTCATTAAAATATTCATTTTTAGATGATGTAAAGGAATTATGTAAGATCCATAAATTAAATATGAAAAACTTAATTCAGGATTAGAAGAAAGTGAAAATTAATATTTCGGAAAATTTAATTCCTGAAGATACTTAACAAATTTTATTACAGGCAATTAAATGTTGGAATGCAAAGCAACAGCAAACAATTTTCAAAAATACTCTTGAAGAAAACATTCCCAAGTGATCTACTTTATTCTCTCTTTATATATCTAAAACTATTTTTATGTATTTTTACCTTGTAAAAACATTAACAGAGGGTGTTTAATAAAATAATAATAATAATAATAATAATAATAGTAAAATAAAAAAGAATTCTTAAAATATTTCTAACTTTTTTATCGTATATAACTTTAAAATTTCTATATTTATAAGAAATACAAAATTTCTAATTATCTTGACCGACGACACGGGTTTCGAAGCGGAGGGGCACAATCATCTAAAAAAGTCTCGAATTTTCTTTATAAAAAAAAAAGGTCCTTTAGAAAAAAAATTTGGGGGAGAGGGGGTCTGTCTCCCTTTTTTACTGTAATTATTTGCATAATTTTGTAAGCTTAGTAATTAAATTAATTTAGTTTTGCGTGTGTGCTGGGCCTTATAATAATAGCGTAGGAGAACGAGGCAGAAGCATTATTTGCAATATATAGTCAATAAAGTCTGACGATTTTATCTTATACACTTATAAAAAAGGATACTTTTATTTAAAAGAAACTAATAAGGTTTATCCATGATAGAATTTCATCAGTGAGAGACGGATCCAGATATTTTTGGTAGGAGGAGGGGGATATTGAAATATTTTTGTATTTTGTATCACATTATTAGGAGCTTTGCATTCAATATTATTCTGACTGGTATTCTTAATGTTATGCCATAGCAACTAATTTTTTTCCAATACGTTTGGAACAAAGAAAAATTAAAAACAAATTTAAAAACAGATTTTCTAAAACGCTAAAAATACTTTTAAATTTGTCATTTTCTTAAATACCTAACAAATTTACTTATCTTTTATTTTCTCAAAAGCTAATTCTTCTATTATTCAATAGACTTTCTATTACAATTTCATTTTCGTTTCTCTTTTTTTTTTTGGTTTTTACTATGCAAAGTTTGATGATTGCCTAACTATTTTGAATAAATCTCAGAAAAATTATTTTTCTTGTTTTTCTCGAAGTCACATTCTTCTTATACGATATATTTATTAATACATAGGTTTAGTTTGATAAAAAAAAAAAAGAAAAAAAAAAAGAACCAGAGTAAAAATACTTTTTAAATATATTTTGATTTAATTATACATTAGCTATATTTCGCAGTCCTATCGCGATCAGAGTCATCAACTAAAATGAAAAAAAAAACCGTTAAAAAATTACATAAAATGAACCCTTTAATTAGAAGACATTAAATGGCATAAAATATAGAAACCAATAAATTTAATATAATATATTAAATTAATTAGTTTTTATATTATATTATATAAAACATAAAATACATTTTAGCACTAATTTTTATTTTTATTAAAAATTAGTAGTTTGCTATATTTTATGTTTTTTATATTTACTAAATTATCAAGTACTACAAGAAATGTCATTAAAACAAAAACGTCAGTTAAACTTTTGAGTTAAAATTAGTTTCCAGGTTCGTATTTTAACATTACTGCCGTCATTTTTTTTAAGAATAGCTTTATCAATTCCTTGCTCATACCAAACTTTTGCTCAGTGAATCTCCAGGGATTTCCAAATTTTTTTTATCTGAGGTCTTATCTAAGGTCTAAGCCAATTAAAGTTACCATGACATGTTTTAGAATGTTCAATGGGTTGTTCATTTTTTATCTATCAAAGGCTCTTTGGTGCTCATAACTTCTTGAATTAATTTTTTTTTATTGGTCTCGCCATCAATATATTCAATATATACCAATATATAATAATACGCACCAATATTTAAGTTGGTAAACACCGGTCGGAGATGTTTTTTGTTGTTGCAAAATATATTATTCAAATTCGGAGCTAATGTTAATATAATTTCCAATTTGAATATTATATTATGTAACATATATGATGTTTTGTTTTTAAATTCTCTTCAAAGTTTTAGACCAATAACAGGCATCCAAGGTAGCCTAACAAACTGTTGTTTAGATAACTGAAGACATGGGTGCGAAAACGATGTAACTACACATTTTATCGATTTTCAGGTTTTAGAGGATTATTAGTATAAAAAAGAAGTTCTATTAGTTAGTATAAAAAATAATAAAGCACTTCTTGTGTCATTAAACACATGATTTGGTTTAAATACGTATTCCCTACATATAAAATTGTTCAGGTTTTTCTTTCTCCTGAACAAACTGCCAAAATGGAGTTACATCATTTTTGCACCCATGTGGAAAATCGTGTCGAAAATGGAGTTACATCAATCTTGCACCCGTGTCTTCAATTGTGTAAATGTAGTATATTTTGATCCCCGGTTTAAATAGCTTTTGGCTATTTTAACAAAGTATATAGCTTTCAAAATATATCGAAAAAAGCGATCTATCGCTAATACATAGTTAAATCAAAATATGTTTAAAAAATAGCTCTTTGACTTTTAAAAAAATTATCACTGCTGTTCACCGCAAAGAGATTTACAATTGATAAAAAAAATTAAAAAATTTAAATATACTTCCCCCAAAAGAACTTTCATCGTAATTATAAAGTATCTACAATGTAGTCCCCCCCTTTATGAGTATATTAACTAAAAGTTTTTGTTTTTTGGACCACTATGACCAACCAAAGGATTTTTTTTTTTTTTTTTTTTTTAGGTGCCTCAAAAAGTTCTTACGGTCTTATCACAAAGCACCGCGGATTACTTAAAGTAAAATACAAAACTAAAGTAAAGGTACACCTTATTACATCACCATAGAATTTAATTTTTCAGATTTTATTTGAAAAGTATAAGATGTATCAAATTTGGACAAAAAAAATTTATTTTAAAGATATTGTTATTATTTTTAATATTATTATTATTATTATCATTATTACTATCATTAATATTATTAAAGACTAAATAAATATATTTAACATGTAATTCAAAATTAGTTCTTATATTTTATATATTTTTTTATCCAAAAACTAACTCTTATTTGACGCAGTAAAATGACGTCAAATTTGATTTCGATGAAAAGTTTAGATTCATTAGTTTGTCACTCGAAATTTAGTAATCGCGAAACATGTTTAACAAAATGAAGTTTGCTAAAATTTTTTGTCCATTTCGTTTAAAAGAAAAGTATGATGTTAAAACAAACAAGTTTGAGAAATTCAACATATTTGGAAAGGTTAGAAGTTCATCAAAAGTTCTTTTTGAACCAGTTTTATTAGAATATATAAAAAAAAATTCCGTTGACGTAACATCTGAGAATTTTTATTACCCTACAATAAGATGTGGGATCGAAAACACTGCTGTTTACATCCCTAGCAAAAGCCTTCTAGAATTAAAATACGAGAGGTTAAAGAACAACCCTGACAGCATTAAACAGTTCAAAAGAGAAAACGTAAATGGAACTTTTTCTTCGTACGTTGCATGTCCTGCAACATCTGAAAGGTAGACATTTTAGAAACTATTTCAATTTTTTCTGCCGAATTTCTATTTTAAGTTTTATTGCACGTGTTTTGTAAAAACATATATAATTTAAAATAAATTAAGTATCTTTTCTATTTTTATTATTTAAAAAAACAATTTAAATAAATGCTTAAAGCTTTATGAAATTGTGCAAATTTTTTCTACAGTTCGTAAGTATCAACAAAAATGAATATATTTCATCTTAATATTATGCATGCCTATCCCAGAATTTTTTTTTTTTAAGATTTGAAAGAATGCTTTGGGCGAAGCCTCATCATCCTATTGGACGTTGGACCCATCCACTTCTCTATTTGATATCCGAGCAAAGGTATTTTAGCTTTCTTTACCTGTTTTTATTAGGTAATTCATAAAGTTATATATAGTTAATAAAATTAAATACTGTTTTCTATTATCTCCTAAAGTATCTTGCGTAAAAAGTTAACTGTTTTATTGTAAAACTTAGTGAGCATATTAACTTCATTAAGCAAAAACTATAATAGTAATTACACTATTTTTTAAAGTATTTGATCGGGTTTTTAGTTAGTTTTTTTTTTCCCAAAATTTTTTATAGTTTTGTTGATTTAGAAGCATAAAATAAATGAGTTTTTTTTATTAGAAGATGGTAAAAGCCTTTTTTAGAATTATTTAACTTACCTAATCTAAAAGCCAGATTTTACGACGTTTTTATATTCAAAACGTTTTTTTTTACCTATATAATTTAAAATATTGTTTAGTTATTTTGAATTAAATAGGTTTTATCGTTAGTTAAGTAGAAAAACCTACCTGTTTTACTCATATACTAACTCAGTGGGCATGCGTCATCCGGGGGACGTCCTTTAAACGTTTTACTGACGTCTAGACGTTCTGGAGACGTCTCACAGACGTCCCTTGGACAATACGTGCCCACTGGGTAAGATCTTAATCAGTAGGTTCTCCTTTGGTCAACCCCTTTTTGATCGTTTATTTTTTTTAATTCAATCTGAGCTTTATAAATGTTATGTGTGGTCGAAATTTTTACGATTAATCAATGCTGTAAAAAGAAATGTCTTGTGAAAGTATAAGTTATGTTTTTTAATAAGTTTTAACTATTTTTAAGACATAGAGATGAGATTGAAACATCAAATATGCCGAAAAAAAATGAATCACAGACCCTAAAGAAAAGGATTAAAAATGCTGACATGTTTACTTTGGGAAATAAGCACCCATCGCAACTTTCTGCAGAACAATATTTGACTTATTTGTATTATAAAGAATATGATAGGTAAAAATTATTTTAGCGTAGTTAAATGTATTGCAAAATAAAGTTGCGATTGTTTTGTAGTTACAAATTCCAAAGACCATCTTAAACTGTTTTAACTTGTATAAATATATAATAAATAGATTTTAATACAGTTGAGAAATATTTTATCATGACACCGGCTTTAGACACAATTGTTGTATGCTCAATTTACCTTATGATGATCACGATGATACAAACGTATCAAAATATAAACTGTATATTTATCATACTTTGTTGTAACTATAATTAGTATATATAAGTACTAAAATATTGCTAATAAAAATAAGTAAGATAATATATAAATAAGTAATAATTGTAAAAAGATATGTAAAAAAGGTCGATATAATCATGATACATGTGTATTTGGTGTTTGAGACTAACTTCTAGACAGAGTAATCTAAAAACAATAATATATTTATAATTACGCCAAATAAGTTTGGTTTGCAAAAAAATGCGATGAATTGTGCCTGGAAATAAAAATGCAATTTAATTTTAATGCCTTCCCTGCCCTAAACGTTAGAGCAACAAGTTAATAATTTTTTTTCACTATTCTTGACAACTAATTTTATCGATGAATATCAATTTAGTTTACAATAATAAAAGATATATATATATATATATATACATATATTTATATATATATACATATATTTTTATAGATATATTTATAGATTTAAAGCGTAGCTGTTGTGCAAGTTGTTTAAAAGTTTTAATTAAAATGAAAATGTTTAAAATTAATTTTTATTTTTTATTTTTATAAAGAATAAACAATACTTTACCATCATCATCAAGACAAAGATCATCAAACGAAAAGGTTATGATTATTTCCGACAATAATCGTTTATCGTTAACTGATGCTTCATATCAAAGAAAATGGTATGTCTCTTTTAAAAATGCTTTTTAATGTCACTGAAAATGTATTTTTCTTATAATATTTATAAATCTGTTAGAAATATATATATATATATATATATATATATATATATATATATATATATATATATGTATATATATATATATATATATATATATATATATATATATATATATATATATATATATATATATATATATATATATATATATATATATAAATACACATATACATTTTTATTAAAAATGATGAAAAAAACTTTTAGCAACTGTTTTGCTTTATTATGCAAACTTTTAATTCTTAGCTTAAATTTGTTGCCAAGATTAACAGTAAAAAATTTCTATTACTTTTACGCCTTTTAATTGGTAACTTTTAACGTTTGCGCCAACTTGGGGTGGAGTAAGTCGGCAAAATTTTATTCTAATATCTGAGGTTCTAGGAGCCTAAAGAAATTTTTTTTAATGATTGCAAATTGAAAATATTACCTAAATTCATACTTTTTAAGATTAGGTATTAATATTTAAAAAAAAATGCGTAGGTTAATAAGTAAAAAATATAAGCAACTAGCTCCAGTCTTCCCTATATATGAAATTATTGACAGAATAATATACTTTTAGATTTTAAAAAAAAGTTGAGAAGATTATTCAAACCCTGAAAAGCAACCAGATCAAAGATAGTCACGGATATGTTTGATGATTGACACATTATGTTGTAAAGTATTTAAAGATAAATTAATTTGTAAATAAATAATAATATGTAATAGGTAATTTGTAAATAAATGAATATTTTTAAAAATAAATGTAGTTTTTATTTTTTTTGCAAGATTATGTGCAAGGTAAATTTACATTAAGTATTATGGTGGCAGGAGAAAAATATTTTCCTATAAATCATGCAATTTACATGTAAGAGACTTATATGAACTGAATGAACTCTTTAACTCAATCAATGAACACAAATGAAATTTATGTGGTGGTCTAAAAGGTATTACTATTTATTTAGCATTTTAGAAATCCAATTGATGCTGTTATTGTATGTGGGACAGTAGAGTTCACATTACATTAAAAGGCTAGCAAAAAATCTCAACACAGATTTTAAAAAATGTTATTGCTGTACCACTTGTGGATCAAAACAACGTTTTTCTTTCACCTTTACATTGTTGGGTTTAATAAAATTTGGATTTAAAAGTTGGGTTTAATAAAATTTTTGTTATGATTTCTTTGGTATGAACAAAAAAAGACAGGCTTTTAGATATTTAAGAAACAAATTTCAAAAATAAGTGATGCAAAAGGTAAACAGGGCTGTTTGTTGGGCCATAAATACGTCAAACCATGAAAGATTCTGCACTTGACGAAGCTTTGAATAGGCAGGAAAAGGAAACATAAAAAGCTTATAAATGAGTGAATTGTGGAACTTTAGGGAAAAAATAAGATAATAAATACATTGAATTTGGAATGCTACGTCCAAAAAATAACCATTAAATTGGATGTAACATGTTCCTCACAATTTTTCACGATTCCTCACGATTCATTTCTTCTGCTCACATCTAGATTTCATAATATTGTTAGTGATGACATGGATTAAAGTTCCACAAAGATATCTGGATTATTTGAATGACTCTATTCTTGTAAACTACTGTAGGTTTGTGTGTAGGGGTGCTGCAGGACTTGCACACATAAGCATAAATTTCTCGTGACTATACGCAACAATCATCTTTATAACTGTAAGCATGTTCTTCTTAAACTCTTAATTTATAACTATTATAACATTTCTTTATCATAAAAAAACACTGTGTATTTTAAATATTATTACAACATTATTATCTGTTGCAAACTAACTAAATTGTTAAGGAGTATGTCCTCCTTTGGTGTCTTTAGGCCTATATCCACGCCAACCCGATCGTGTTTTGATTTTTACACCAACGTATTGTTAGTGTCTTACATATTATCTATCAAAAAATTTAATCTCGATCAGCTTGACTTCATAGTTATCTAGTAAATTTTAAAATATTAATATAAGGAAAATTAAATTTTACCAAATAAAGTTCACAATTTAATAAAAATATTGATCTATAGTAGTTTGTACTGTTATTAAATATTATGCAATATATTGTGCAACATATTGTAGAACATATAAAATTGAAACAACGTTTATCAATTATAAATAATAATGGGATATAATTTATATATAGTTCATGATTATCTTCTTGAAACACCTCTACAAATGAAACGGATGATACAAAAATTTTGAAGTAGAATCTTCAAGACAGATTTTACATACCTCCTTTATTTTCTCATAATTTTCAAATAATAATAATAAAAAAAATTAATTAAAAAAATAATCAAGTGTGCAAATGTTTTGAATGGTAATATTTTGGTATAATTGGCACAGTGAAAAACATTATGTATCCATTTTAAAATCATCTTTGTTTATCAAAATACAACCACTCCATTTTGGTAAATGTTTTAAAAACAATTTAAACTTCATTAATTGTTTTTTCAGATTTCTTATTCAGTAGTGAAATACTTAATTCAGAATTAATTATATTCGATTCTACATTTTGTTTTTTTAAAGATTGGCGGTTATGTGAAAATCATTGAAGTATTTTGTTTCATAGTTTCATTCTGTTCTAAATTAGTTTTTCTTTTCGCTTTCTGATTCATTTTCACTTAATAAAAAAAACATAAGCTTTGAGTCTTGGTTTAGAAGTTTTTTCAAATACTGTCCTTAATACAAATAAAATACGATGCTAGCAATGTGACAACAACTACCAGACGCTCTTAAACCAGAAAAACATCCAAATGCCTAAGACAATACTGGTTCTGAACTATCGATGTTTGGCAAATATATAATATTTAGCCTAT